>NC_068358.1:18232259-18436667 GCF_020536995.1 Dreissena polymorpha | reverse complement strand
TTCCATATGTATTGTTATCACTTACGTCCCTGTATGTTATCTGCATAGGTATGAAAACTTCTCACAGTTTTTTTCTTTTTATGTGAATGGTATACAACGTTGTCTCAAGCAAAATCGAGGGATATTGTTCCAAATCTGCAACGGAGGTATACTCCTACTTAATCAGAAAAAAACTACAATTTTCAAACTAATTGTCATAAATTTAGTGACCCTAATTATCAGCGTCTGGACATATATGCCCGCATCGACTTTCTGTTTAATAGCACAATAGTGTTCCCTGATGGCTCAATAATAGCTACAAATATGGTTTTCTAAATAGCACTATATTTGTTTTCTAAATAGCAACTGTTCGCCAATGGCAATCGACGTTTAATATTTGAAAGGCACTAGTGATATCCAAGCCTAGTCTCCTATTTGAATAGTAACATACCCGCTCGCCTATAGCAACAATAGTTTGTTATTGACATATCGCCATTCAACGCTAAGTCAAATATGACCCATAGTATTGAGCTATTAAGCGCGATTGATAACCACGTCTGGACAGGGTACTTGCCTTTCTTAAATATTACGATAGCGGCATTGATATTTACGTATTCATGTACTTGGCTTGAAATTAGCACCAGTTATCTCCGCGCTTAGTTGCCTTTGGTCACAGTACTTTGCTCATTTGTTCATTGAAACAGAAACGTTGACCTCCACGCCTGGTCGCCTTTGGCCACATTACTTGGCTCTTAAAATATCAAAATTGTTGTCTACGCTTAACATAGCTCAATTGATAAACATACCTGCTCGCATATGACCAAAGTAGCCTGCTATTTTAATAGCTCCATTGACCTCCATGACTGGTAACCTATTATTTGTGTATTTGACAATTGAAGTAGCATCATTGATCTCATTGTCTGGTCGGCTACGACCAAAGTGCTTTGCTCTTTATGAGTCACCATTGACCAACACGCCTGGTCGCCAAGGACTATAGTACTTGGCTTTTTAAATATTACCAATGTTATGTACGTCTGGTCTCCTACGGCCAAAGATGTTTACTATTTAAATAACACCATTGCTATGCGCAACGGGTCGCCTAGGGCCACAGTAGTTTGTTATTAAAATAGTGCCATTGATCACCACGCTTACACAGACATGGTCACAAGGTGACATGAATCGGCTTCTAGTCACCCTCGGGTGACAAGAGTCGGCTTCTAGTCACCCGTGTATGTTTTTATCAAACGGCGCCGCATCGCATTGCGATGTCGTAAAAAGAGGCGTTCGACCAGAAAGGGGCTTATTCCGAAAACAACAACAACATGTAAATAAAAATAGAAAAATAAATAAATATATATATATGAACAACCAAATCATGTATTTTTTGTTGAAAAATTAAAATTGTTGCCGAGGGTGACTTTATGCTGATTTCGAGGGTGACTAGAATCGGCTTGAAGTCACTCCCGGGTGACAAGAATCACAGGAGAGAATCCCGTATATTATATATATATATATTTATAATACGGGATTCTCTCCTGTGATTCTTGTCACCCTGGAGTGACTTCAAGCCGATTCTAGTCACCCTCGAAATCAGCATAAAGTCACCCTCGGCAACAATGTTAATTTTTCAACAAAAAATACATGATTTGGTTGTTCATATATATATATTTATTTTCTATTTTTATTTACATGTTGTTGTTGTTTCGGAATAAGCCCCTTCTGGTGTCTATGTATGTAACATTGTCCATTCTGTGTATGTAAAAATTGTTCCCACGTCGAGATGTGTTGCGGTGTAAGTGCGAGATATATAACTGTGAATGAACCATCCTTCTGGGGGATGGGGATTTCATAGTATGTATGTCTCGTTCTGCACCGTAGCTAGGCGCACACGCCGAAGTCTCAAATGGTGAATATGTATGTTTGTTTGTATGTCTGTGTATCTGGATGGTCACACACCTTTCTCCCTGTATATATATATTATATATATATATATATATAGATATATATATATATATATATATATATATATATATATATATATATATATATATGTTTCTATAGAAACAAGGAGTGCACTTCATTTGCCGTAAAACTACACCATCTTACTGTAAACCATGTAACTCGAACAATTTTTAACGAATCAACTACACACCTGTTGTTTTCGAAAGCTAATAAAATAATTTATCAGCAAAAATTAACATCAGTACCATTGATCTAGCAGTATTTCGATACCAGCCTTCAGAAATTTGCCTACTTCCAAAATCGTATTTGGTCGGACAGATGTGTGTCCACATAGAAATTTTCCATGTCGATCACTTTAAAGTCACTATCACGCTCACCAATACATACGGCCACTGTATTATTAAACATTCGACAACAAGTAGTACCATTCGATGGTTAATTACAATAGGAAGACCCTAAAAACAAGTAACATTGATGTAAAAACGTTATATTACAAGCATTCGGCAAGTTTTAAGCATCTAAATATCTAAATATCGCATTCCACGATGTAATCTATCATTCGCTTTCGAGTCAGGATCGGATTCATTCGGGTTGCGTTCATTTGCATAATTTATACAAGTCATTTTTCGCATTCGCTAAGTTCCTTCCAGTTACCCAGAATTCATTTTGATTTCACAGAATGATTATTCATGAGAGCTTCCGTCATGCTTCCGACGCTTACCTTATCCAATCTCGTGTTCGCCCGTAAATGTTCGGATATTTCACGGGAGATATAAATGGAATTATTTGTGGCCACAAAAAATAAAAACGAGAATTTTGTATCTCGTTAAATCAATTCTACCAGACAACATCTTACGTTGAAAATTTTGCATTTTGCTAAAAGGAACATTGATTTTTTTATGGGTTAGCTTTATTTAACGAAATATTCGATATTTTTGAGGCTGATTGTTACTTTAAAGAGCTATAATACTCAATAACCAAGTCATCACACGGTAGATAAACAGCACCTGTATGCACATTAAACATTTTTAATCGGTTACAATACGTATTGTTATCGAAAAGGTATGGTTAATACCATTGTATCGCGTCTTTCGATCCGCGAGTACAAATCTAAACAGAAATTCTATTTTGACTCTGTGAAACCCTTTGATGGACGTCAGAGTAACAGGAAATACGATTGGTCGGTTTTCATCACATTTCTCACTCACCTTCTTACGAAGATCCTCGGGAAATTCCGCCCAATCAATAAAAAAGAACCGTAGCAAATGTATAGTTTATTGAATGACGTCAGAGGCTTCCCGTACTTCTTTAAAAAAATAAAGCTCTTGGTTGTTTATTTACAAATCGGAGTGAAAAAAAAACTTTCGATGGTGTGCGAATTACTATAACATGTATTGTTATCTATTCATTAATATTATTGAACCGGGAAATAACCGTTTAAATGACGAACAGTCGTGTAATCTTTGTGTTTCTGCAATTTGAAACGATCGGAAATTGACGCTATATTGGTCACACTTCTGTCCAAAGCAAAAACATTTTTCCGTGAGGGTCAACTTCTGAGGGCTGGTATCGAAATACTGCTGGATTAATGGTACTGATATTATAGCATATACATATATATATATAATACGGGATTCTCTCCTGTGACTCTCCTGTGGCTTCATGTCACCCCCGGGTGACTACAACCGGCTTCATGTCATCGGGGGTGACAAGAATCCGCTTCTAGTCACCCCTGGGTGACTTGTGTGCCTTAATAGTTTATAAGTATTGCTATCAAAGACCAGGCTCCGATAACTGTGGAGCAAATAAAGGTTACAACCACTGCATGTGTCATAGCTGGTGGTCACAACCCCTGATATGTGGTGTTTCCTAGCGGTTCTCCTTCACTCAGCCACACCTCGCACAAGGCTTCGTCGAAACTAATACATTTTATTTAAACTAATAAAGTATGTAAAATTGAAACATTCGTCCAATTTTTCGTTAGTCCGGTCAGTTAAAAGGACCCAATAACCTTCACTACACGCACACACAATATTTGTTGAAAAAATGTTAAGTACGTGAAATGTATTTGAGATTGAATTATACAGTCTCTGCAACCATTTACTGTAACACTTGCAAAAACCCTTTACTGCGGTCATAGATATGAGTTTTACAAATGAACACTGCTAACAAGTTACGTGTCGAGAAAATAATTTCACACTTTATACTTACACTGTGGATCAGCCGACGGTTTATTGCTTCAATCGGCTACCTTACGGAGGAGTCTGGAGGTAGCCGATGTATCACGATTGTTTGTACTTCATTAATTTAAAAATTTTACGTTTTTGTCAATTGGCCAATGGATTTACTAACCAAAATTCGATTAAAAAATTATGTGCACGCGGTTAATGAAAAATTGGGATGAAATGCCCGGATGTCGTAGAATGTTGGCAGGCAAAATAGATCAGATTGTTTATATCGAATTTTCTCATTTTTACAGTTTTTCACTCAAAAATTTTTTTTCGAAGATTTTCTTTTGCGAATTTTTCTAACATCATTTTAAGTGCTTTTTTCTAAGACCATTTAAAAAAACGTTCTTAGAAGATAAAACAAATATTGTTCGTAAAAGAATTAATACATATTATAGGCAAATCACGTGATAGTCAAGATGGTGACGTCTATGCCAGAGCAGGTTTTTCGCTGTTTTATACCCTTTATAACTTGTACTTATTTTTTTAAACGCCGCTCACTTTCAAGCCATGTCAGCAAGAAAGAAACTAATATATATATCCTATTAATATTCGCTCTCTATCTCGACTTTGCGCGCTGCGAAATTCCTTAGCGGGATGAACTTATTACATCAAATTTTCACTAAGAAATTCAATCGTGATACATCGGCTACTCTCCGGACTCCTCCGTAAGATAGGCAGACCTCTGTTATAGATGTTATGTTTCGCCGCAAGAAGAGACTGGCAGCATGGCGCAATGGAAGCGCATCCGCTTCACGATCGGGACATTGCGTGTACGACTTCCGTCGTCGTACTTTTTTCATATTTTTTCTAAATACAAAAATTAGTAAAGTCTATTGAAAAACATTGAAGATTAGAAATCAATCATATCTAATGACATTTGAAAAAAAAGCCAGTTTATAATAAGAATTCCCTTAAAACGTGGATGGGAAAGAGTTTTTTATGGGGTACGTTACATTAAATAGTTTTAACAGATAACTAATAAATAATTGTCTTTTTTCTTTCAGAAGACTCTCAATGGCTGTAATATTGTTAAACTTTGTGGCGAAAAACATTTTTACCTTGCAATTTTGAGCGGCAAGAGAGGGAGTCAAATTACAGTATTTTTATATTAATATGCAAATTATTTTGCATACTATTGAAATTATTTTTATAGTTTGAATATGGGTTTAAAACTGATTAACGTGTGCACAAAAATATAGCGAGCATGTAATATTTTGCGTAAATATAACAACAACAACAACGAACTTAATCGTTCTGAACAGATGAAAATGAACCGATCGTAACAGTACAATGAATGGTAACAAAAAAAACATTACTTTGATATTACCTTCCGAATGAAAAGGTCGTTCAGTCTCGTAAATAGTAATGAAAATAATGATGTAAATTAAATGCTATGATTAATTAAAACACTAGCATAAACAAACGTCCAGCCAATCAGAAATAACATTAACATCCGGACATTTACTTGCTCGCACAATACCGATTTTCATTGATAATAATTATGATTTTCCGATTGATATAGGATGGTTTGCAACATTTCTACATTTCGTGTTTCATTTATGTTTACTTATCAAAAAAGGGCTTTTCTTTTTGATAGCCTTTTAGATTTTCATTCAATCAACTGTAACTTTAACAATTACTTCAGCAGAAACTTCCCGATATTTTGCCAATGGATGTTCAACGCCGTCGGTGCTCTCGTTAGTTGTTCGCAAGCGAACAATTAAGGTTAGTACCACGCGTTTCAAGTCAGTTTGCTCTTAACTACGATAAACCTGATAACTGCAACATCTGCCGCATCCGCGCGAGAAAGAGTTGTTTAATTTATGCAAGAGGTTTACGTTCTTCAACTTTATTCATTCACAAGTGGAAACATAATGTGAATATAGTGTACAATGGAATATTTTTGAACGGATCGTATATGGAAAGAAATCATTAAACAATTTTTGTATCATACGTGTCGCGGAAGGGAATGTTTATGAATAATTAAAATAGTCCACTATCTGTTGCGTCTTAATGACGTAGTATTTTGCTCAGCACAGGTCATTCATAATCTGAGGCTATTAATAGATGCGGGCAAATAAAACTACTGCTGATGAACAAATGTAGTAGGATGTCCAATAAACTATCACGCGACTGTTGCGTAACCTCGTTCATAGTGCATGCTACTACAGCGGGGTTAAATTTGATATGTCTGGGAAACGTTCTTTTGTTCTCAACAGATAGCGGCGTTCTTTTGTGTTCACGGGTGCTAACAACGCAATAGTACAAGGTTAAGTCTTTTTAAATTCACAGTTATCAATTTATAAAACGTTGAACAAGAGTTCACCAAAAAACTACAGGTATACTATAGAAAACAACAAAAATGCTTTATAATCGCTAAAACCGAATAAAAAATATGACAAGAAATATCTTTTTAAAAGGCAGTCGGCGTAAATGCTGACTTTGAAATAAAGTTTGAAATTTACGCTTCTAAATAATTAAATGGAAAACACATGTTGCACTATTGTGTTTTTTCACTTGTTAGTCGCATATTCACCGCATGAAATGTGTGTTATCATTGTCAAACCACACATTAGTGTAAGTAAATAAAAATTATACTACGGGAATGCACATCATATGTGTCCTTACCTGCCTTATTATGAGAGTATTTCTTCACCATCGAAATATATCGTATATTAATATTTGATTTACACGCAGTTTTCTATCGACACATTTAAATCATACTTTCATAGCCGTGTCATGCGAACATGGGTCTTATGCGTTTCGGCCAGCGTATCTTAAGCCCAACCTGTGCATTTGCGCAGTCTGGTCAGAGGCGATGCTGTTCGCTATAAAATCACTCAATGTGTTATGGTCTCAATTTGTATCTCCTGACCAGACATAGAGATGCGCAGACTGAGTGTGCTATATATATATATATGATGGGCGCATATAGAGTAAGACCCATTTTCGCATGACGAGGGTCATTAAAAATCTAATTGCGAATAGTAAATGGCACATTTAAGCACAATGCTTTTCGATACAAACTTGAATTCAAAATGGCAAACTGGTAAATAAGGGCAGGCTATCCATGCGTTCAGGAACGATTTTCAGACGTGCTGACAGAGTACCGCAAACATTTGTGGTTGGATAATTAAACGATTTTTCCTCTTATCGTGACACTATACTATTTCGGTAATGTTTGTTTTCTCATCTTGAAAGCAACACTGCGTTCATCGCTAGCCAAATATATATTACTAGTGTTTTTCCCAGGAGGGCAAAGGGGCATGGCGCATTACTTTCAAAAAGGGCATTTTATCGCGCAGTTTAGGCAAAAAATGGCAAAAACGTTCCCTGAATACCTGAATTACGGGGCAACATGTAATCGCATCTGAAGCAGTTGTGGAAAAAATTACATATAAACAAGCACATTAAATGGTAATTGATGTATTTAATTTACTATGATTTATATTAATATATTTACCTTGCAATGTACATTTAAGTTCCATGCTGTTTCAATAAACTGTACAGCACGACAAACATAATAAAGCAATATATGCATATGAATCTGATTATACACAGATCCACTAACATATAAATGAAACCATGTTTGTCTTATCCGATTTTCTAACAATAATCTTGTCAGATATTTAAAATAACATTGCAAGTAAATTGATCGCTAACAATATGCAAACACTCGTTTCCGTGACATACATCCACCAAGTAGATTACAAATAAATAAATAATGTTGTTGCTATCTAAAACATGTTTATGCATCGTTGATTATCACAGACATTTCATTGATTCCTTCTTAATGTACAATCTCCATAGTTAATTCGATCGTTTACGACGTTATTTGCCATTTTTGCCGAGTCGCAATTGAATTCTGTATAGTCCGCCATGTTGTTCAAATGTCAAATGATGTAAGCGACAGGTGCGCATGTCAACGTTAAATCGTATCCGCGATTCGCATTTTGTTAAATTATTATACGTCTCAGTAATTATTTCAATAATTTGATCTAATTATCTTAAAGACGAAAGCGATAAAGAATAAATTTGTTTGTGTTTTTAAATGTTATTATGCGTAAAAATATATGTTTTGATATAACTGAATAATGCATGCAATGCACAATTGCCACGAGCATAACATCGAGTTTTTCATCAAAAGTTTCCGAAGTAAGTGCGCTTGGTATAACATAGCCTCTGGCATTATCGATTGATACTGACAGGTCATAATACACCAAATAGTTTCCCTATATAATTCAATGTAAAAGCGACAACTTTGAGCGAAAATAAATGCAACATTTTGCACATAGAGACCCCCATAACCATACCTTTTCTTAAAGGCCATTCTAAGCGGAATCGATTTATGCAATAAAAAAGATATGTCATGTACAATGCAAGAAAGAACTTGACACAAATCAAAATCGACTGTTTTTGCAACTTTTTTTTTCGGCCGTTTCTTAGTGGAATGTAACCTTTTCTAGTGCAATGGTTTACTATAGTCTTCAAGTGTATCATATTTCAGGGATTCAGTAGTGAACACCTATTCATGCCCTACCATTATCTCCGCAAGATAACACCTGAATAATGGTAAAAAGTGTAAAACATGCCTTCCTGTCAACTACGATATTTTTTTAGAGAGTACAGCCCTACATGAAGCGATCATTTAGTGTATTGTAACCTGACACGGGGTTATTCACGCATGACTAATTTACAGCTTTGGAGCAGTCTACCTATAAATCGAGCACTGTAATAGATTAAATCTGCTCAAATAATATAGTCGATTAGACGTTGACGTCTCTCGAGTAAATCAAGCCCAGTCGAAGCGTCCCAGACAATCAAGGACGCTGATTTTGCGGACCAAGTTAGGTCGTAAGGCAATAAAGATGTTATCGATAAGGGCGCGTGGCGAAATTTGCATTTGAAAAGAAGGGCGCGTGGCGAAATTTGCCTTTGAAAAGGGCAGCGTGGCGATCCGGGAGGGCGGCGTGGCTTTTCGCCACGCTAAAATGGCCTGGGAAAAAAACTAATTACCCGGACGATTTAGTGAACGAATACTGGCCCTGAAATTCTACGAGATGGATTTTAACGCGTAATTGTAACTGGGTCACAATGTGTGTCGTTTGAACATACAGAGAGTAGTCCGGAATTCATTACACTGAACAGTGCTACATCCTTAACACTGAGCACAGACACAATGATGCAGCCAAATTTCAGAAGTTGTGTGTCTAATCAGCCTATGAAATATTCGAATATATTCATGCGTGTCTGCTAGCGTTATGTTAAAGTCATTCAAGGTGAAAAGCTTGATAAAACAGCATTAGTGCTATATACCCATGTTAAGGTCAGAGTTGTTGACACCGTGTGAACTGCTAGAGTAACAAGTAATGCATAAACATCAAAGTACGGGTCAACAGGGCTGTCTTTATGACTACCTTATTCGTGAGTAACAAGTATTGCTTGCAGATTATTTTTTTGTATTTATTTTCATCAATTATCTTATTGTATATTATGAATTTGTATATGGTGTCAAAAATCAGAAGTTTTGTACAGGGAATTTCCATCATGAAATTATATTCTTAGTGAGATAGGTATTCGATATTCAAACAATATTCATTTACTATGATGGTAATTGCAAATTTTCTTGATGTTCAGTTCCCATTGCCATTTTCATCATACTTTCTATTCTTTAAGAACGTCAAAAAGGGCCATGTTGTTGTTATTTTGTCTAAGTTATCACTATAAAATAAATAGGATGATAACAAGTACTAACACATCTCGACCCGTGCGTTTAGACACACTTTTCACAAATTTGAATGGCTTGTGTTCAAACTTGCGATTTATTTTGAAAAATAAGTTTCATCTTAAAGTATGCAACTGCGAACAACTTAAGTACCTTCAGCGCTTTGATTGTCATTGACTTTGGTGGTCTAAAGTGCGTTTCACTAAGCTGCGTACGCAAATAATTTCCGTAAATAGTTGCGTACGCAAATCTTGTTCTCAAAAACGCGTTTCGCTAAACAGCGTAAATTAACGCAGTGCGTAAATTCTGTCGTAAATTTACGCCAGATATGTACTTCGCGTAAATCAGAAAAATTTGCGTAACGCCGGTCTGTCTTGGATGACAGTTTGTTTTACCCGACATCGGGCCCGGGAAGGAATCGAGTTGAGATCGAAAAAAGATCGGACGATTAACGAACGGTTATCGCCCTGCGTGCGCCCGACATCGGATTCATTGTACGTGTATCATAACGAGCATCGTCCGGCGTCCGTCGGGCATCGTGCGGAGGCCCTCCGAAAATCAGACGGTCGCCGGCCGATGTATATGCCTCTGGGAAATACCTTTACTGTTGCCGATACACGTTCAATGAATCCGATGTCGGGCGATTGCCGGGCAATACCCGTGCGTTGATCGTCCGATCTTGTTTCGATCTCAACTCGATTTCTTCCCGGGCCGGACGTCGGGTAAAATTTTAAGTGAGACTTAAAATTAATCCGGACGCCGCCCGATGCTACAAATTGGCCCGGTTTCCGTGCGATCATCGGCCGGTCGCCAACACGATGAGCGGAAAAATACGTCGGCCGCTGATTGGACTGTGATCGGTGTGACTGAGGTATAAGCGAAAAGGAAATCGTTGAAAGGTATCGTCTGTCGCCGGAGGGTAGTATATAGGAGGTTTCGGAGTGACGTCACAAGAGGGGTTTTTCGTTACTAAAATAGATTGGCCATCACACCTCTATCGCGGCCATTTACATATTATCAGAGTAAAGGTCGTCGGTAGACTAAATACTGACAATTTCACAAAACAAAACTATAAATACCCGTTTTCTTTCTTAAAGTAAGACTTTAATAAATGATATTTAAAAAAAAACAAAAAAACATTTGGATTATAATTATAAGTGGTGTGGATGCGATAGTGTTATTTTTTATCAGCGATCGAAATTTAGTGTAAAAGGTGCATTGAATCAGTTATAAAACAAAGCTCTAAAAATCGCAAAACATTACAATCTTCAAATGTTTTTTTTTATTTTATTTTACATTGAATGAATTTTCGTTTCGTTTACCTTTAATGAAAATATTAATAAATTTCAACATTCAAACAAAAAACGTGCATCCGGGACCTGCATATTTTGCAAATTGAACTGTCTTTGCATGTACATGAATATTGAAAACTCTTAACTAGTGATACTGATCGGTACAAATCTAGCATTTTATGATACCATAAATCTATACATTTAATTTATTTTACGCACGTATTTTATACCCATATAATGATCAATCGTGATTGCTTTTTCTCATGATGATGTTTCAAAACTGCAGTATACAGAATTGTATTCATACGCAGATTTTTGAGTTGCAAATATATGTTCACTAAAAAATGCAATTTCAGTCTAGCAAAAATTCATCACATGTTATAATTTTACCACCAGCACCAGTTATAAGCTCCAAAAATGAAAAAATACAAACGATAAAGAATAAATACATGTTTTCAGATTTAACACTGTAACTTAAATTTAGCAATGACACAACAAAAAGGGGCTTCAGAAAAAATGATCGATCATCAGTTACTAAAAAGTTTATATCTAAATTATTTTCAGAATTTTCTTTTGTTTCTTGAATTTTTGTGTTGATATGATTAATTTGAGGCTTTGCATGTTCAACCACGTACGCGGCCATTCCATAACGCTTTCCCAGGCTTTTCGTTTGTCCGAGCCAGTGAGGGAAACGGACAGATCACCCTCGAGCACGTCAAACTTGTTTTCATACTCGGAAACGAGCGTTTCAAACTCGTTTTTGACCAATTCGTTTTCTTTTTCTTCGTTGTCACGTCCATTGTAACGATTGTTTACAGCGAGTATATACGATCTTGTCAAATATTTATTAATTAATATAAAATGTGTAAAAAAAACTTATTAAACATATATTTTATATAAATTAAAATAAAAGTTAAGAAGAACATATGTCGAAAAATGCTAAATAAACCAGATATTTACTTCTGAAATCGAAAAAGGCTGTGCAGTCGAATTCGCCAGCATGTAAATCATGCATGTACGATGTGCATTTAAAGTCTAAGGTGCGTTGTACATGAAATAAGCCCTGATATTTTAAATCTTATGATGAACAAATCCACCTACAATTTCCTATCATATTATTAATATATATCTGTAATTAAATGTCTATCATTTGTTATACTATATAAACATAACTAATTAATGTATTTATCTCTACGGGGTTATTACATCACAATTGATCTTGGGGGTACCAATCTTAATTTATGGCGAGACACATCGTCTAATAGTAGGGAGCCTTTGTAGCAAGATGAATGAAATTTAATTAGTGATAAATGGCAAAGATATGATCCGGACAAAAACGCTCTGAAGTACATCTATTTTTAGATCTGGCAACTTTCGCGATTTTTTTAAGGTTTCGTGAAAAGTTTTCAAGAAAAGTCTTCCGTTATTTTACTCTTTTCGTGAAAATGTATTATTTCCAAGGTTTCATGAAAAGTTATCTGTTTTCGAGAAAAGTGATTTATTTTCGTGAAAATTTTAATTTATCTTCATGTGCTGGCAGTTTAGAGCACTAACAGGGAAAAATTCGTGTTAACATAATTTATTTTCTTTTCGTGAAAATTTATCTGTTATCGAGAAAAAAATCTCGCGAAATCCGCCATTATTTTCACGTTATTTCATCTGGTAAGTAGTGGCACATTTATTCTTCCATACATATCTGGCGTAAATTTACGACAGAATTTACGCACTGCGTTAATTTACGCTGTTTATTGAAACGCGTTTTTGAGAACAAGATTTGCGTACGCAAATATTTACGGAAATTATTTGCGTACGCAGCTTAGTGAAACGCACTTTAAGCCATTAAAAATTTTACTCATTGTGATACATCGACTATCTTCGGAATCCTCAGAGTGCAATAACGTATTCCAATTAAAGGTTACATTACACTAAATAATCAAGTATCCCTCTGTGGTCTATCGAAAGTAGTGCCTATTTCTAAATAGTTCCTTTTTCTCTTCTTAAATAAAGGCCATTTAAGAATGTGAGACATATCTTTTGTGGTTATTTGTAATATCCTGTATGTGTCTGGAGTACTTTGATGCATTGGATTGGAAGCTCACTTAATAGATGAACTTTTTTTTTTGGGGGGGGGGTTCTATTGTGTGGGGCTTTTGTCGAAATTAGGCTTCCGTAACACGTTTTTCCACGATGGGTTCATTAGACAGCGATTTACTTTCTTGGAAGTTGCAAGACGGTATGTTTTTGATTGGAACTTTTGGAACAGGAAAGATCCATCTTTAAAATGATACCAGGTTCTGAAATATTCATACGTCGGAAAGGCAAGAAAAATGCTGTGAAAGTTGTCAGTTTTATAACGGGACCCGAAAGGAATCTGAATTAGTATAATATAACATTCCAATCGTGATATACCGGCTATTTCCAGAAGGATCCAGGTCGTTTCGCCCTAAATCCCGTTCGCCCTATGTCACCCTGAGTCGTTTCGCCCTTGGTCGTTTCGCCCTTACAAGTGGGTTGTTTCGCCCTTATTTAATTCTTCTGTAATATTAGTGAAAGGAGGGTGAGAATTATAAATCTTTAGGGTAGGGGTATCCTATGGTCTTAAAAATCAATTAGGTATTTTAAAGATCTATTGCTGACTTACGTTTTTGCAGGTTTTTAGTGTATAAAATCAATAAGGTATTTATAAGATGTATTTATTGAGTTAGGTTTTAGTAAGAATGTCTTATGGTTGTCTTAAATGATTCTTTAATTATTCAGATTTTATTGCAAATTTGATTATTAATTGCAATGGTAATTTAGTATTTGTTTATTTATGAGCAATTAAGATTATTTTATTAGTACCAATTTGATGATTGCGCAATTATGCGTTTGATGTTAATTGCAATCAATTAACGGAGACATTATGATACATTGTGTTACAAACTAAGTATTAAAATAATTTCGGGACCAACTACAATTATCAAACAAACTTAGATCGGAAGACGTGTGATCAGATGATTTGCGAATTACTAGCACAGAAACATTAAAGAAGATATTATAAAGGCGTTATATAGTTTTTATAAACTTTTAGCTAGTTTGCATCTTTTTATCTCAAGATATTCGCCGAAAGTGTATATAGAAAGCTATGGCAGCGTCATTCGTGAATTTATATTTCGACACGTTCTTATGGCAGACGAATTGTGTATTTCGTGTGATCGGATAGTCACACCTCGCCAACATGTCATCACATGTGATTTATGTGACAGATGGCAACATCGGACATGTGATACAGGTACGAGATGCTTATCTAATTTATTTATATTTCGTGTCGGCGCTTTTTGTCTGCATGTTGTCGTTGTTATAAAATACGCTTTTTTCATAAAATTTTAAATGTAATAAGAGTATCACTTTAGAGCTATCAAAATATATGCAATATAAATAACTTTGTACTTTGTTTTATTTCAAAGCGTCTCTATCATTGTAGCACCTAAAGCAAAAGACAAAATAAACAGTAATTAAGATAATATAATACTGTATTAAACAATATCCCATTCAGCGTCTGACAAGCCAAAGATAAATCCTTTAATATTGCTATACGTATACACATTAGGGCGAAACGACCCAAGAATTAGGGCGAAACGACCCAGGGCGAACGGGACATAGGGCGAAACGACTCGGGGGCAAACGGGATTTAGGGCGATGCGACCCGGATTCTTTCTTGTCTGGAGTTCCTTCCCCTTTCACTACGTGGAGTTCCTTCCCCTTTCACTACGTAAGGTTACAGTATACTAAATAACCGTTCCATGTAGTGCTGTACTCTCTAAAAAAATACCATAGTTTGTTCGAAGGCATGTTGTACACTTTAAACTATTCTTCTTGCTTTATCTTTTGGAGAAAGTAGTAGGGCATGAATAGGTGCTCACTACTAAATCCCTGAAATATGATAAACTAATAGACTAGAGTAAAACATTGCACTGAAAAAGGTTACATTCCACTATAAAACGGCTGGAAAAAAAGTTGCAAAAACAGTCGATTTTGACTTTTGACAAGTTCTTTTTTGGTTCGTACATGACATATCTTTTCTATTGCACAAATCGCCTCCGCTTAGAATGGCCTTTAAGAAAATGTATGGTTATGGGGGTCTCTATGTGCAAAATGCTGCGTTTATTTTCGCTTAAAGATGTCGCTTTTACATTGAATTATATAGGGAAACTATTTAGTATATTGTGCCCGTAACGGGGTTAGGCAAATACCAATAATGGCGGCAGCCAGTGGACAACAACAACAACGGTTTAAGTTAAGGTTGATTCTTTGAATCACATGATCATGTCTATATATTGAAAAAAATGAAGACAGTCTTATATAAAAAATACGTAAGTGTCTTCCATTTGTTGTGATCTGCCCGATTTCATGCAGAAAATACTACAAGAATACCTAGCCATATTTCGGATGAAACAAACAATTCGGATAATCCAATGTTTATAATGTCTGGAGGAATTATTTGCTTAAACTTAAGTTATTATTTAAATATTAAAGGAATTATTAATGCAAGCGTTTCCGGCAAATGACTTTTTACGTGTATTTTAGAGCACTTTAACAGAGTTTATAACAGTGCCTTCCACAGGATTTTTTTCAGGCGCCCCGGGGCCGAGCGAGGGTGGGTTCGGAAGGGGTGTCCCCTCCCGACGTTGATTTTTTTTTTAATTGAACGTGTCAATTCACGTTCTGTGGGGCGTTATAACTCAAAGAAAAACAGCGTCAAAAGACGTCATTTGGTGCGCTATGACTCTTCAAAAAAAATCCCCCAGTCATTTAAAAATATTATTTTTTTATATTGTTTAATTGTTATAAAACTTTTCCGCATAGATAGTAAAATCCCGACTCGAACGATTCCCCAATACATCTGTTTCAACTCGACTCTATTACTGTATACTTACTTTTTTCAAGTTTCTATTTATTACCCGATAATCCCGTTTACTCCGTTTTTATCAATCTCTTTCTGGTAAATATTTACGATAAAAGCTTTCAGTTATTTCTTTAACACAAACCTTGCCATTTTTTAAGTGACTATTTATAGATTTGATGAAATATTGCCTCTGAATATGCGTCAATCCCCTGACCTGTTGTGCGCTTGTTAAAACGCTCAATACACGCCATTTGTATGCAATAGACGCGACGTTGTACATGCTGCATAATTTTTGCGCTCTTTTTAAATGAGAAAAAGATTCGACACAAAATAAATTTGCACTGCTAATTTGAAGCAAAAATATTTAACGTTGCGGTAACATTTACATTCGGAAGTGTGTTTCGGATTAATAACGCGTTAACATCGACTTACGGGAATGGGTTTCGGATTACAAATTTAATTATTCCCATTTGAGATTTCAACAAATATTAACCGTTGCGTTATAAATTCAACGATAATTTGTTTTAACACTTTACGAGTCAAATAAATGTTTTGACGGAATTATGCATGAAATTCACGTTGTCCACGAGGATCACGGCCGGTTGCCATCATCAGTCTTCTAACTATCGATTATCGGACGAAACATTTACAAGTGTGCGTAATTAATTCGACGAAAATTTGTTAAAGCGCATAACGTGTCGAATAAATGTCAGAAAAACGAGGCGAATCAGTTCTATAAATGGACATGTTGAAATATACATGTACTGGAATTAAATAAATTGTTATCACATAATTGTAACCGGGAGTCATTTGCACAACTTACTCGCTATAATAATTAATTGTTTACCACTTGCAATTAAGTTCTCGTATTAATTATGAGTCATAGGTAACACTTGTTTACAGTAAAAAGGTGTGATGATGATGCCCCAAACCGTTTTTAATGTTCTGTACTGTACTAATTACCGGTTTTATATTACTCAAATGGTACAACTTCTTGCTAATCAAGCTGCGATAAACTCTTACCGGTACTTCATGCCCGACGTCAATCAAAAATAATGGTCGATAGTTAACCCCGCCCTCATAAGCATTCGCGTAACCGATTGGACGATGAACTTCACAGTTTGACGACTGGAAAGTTACCAGATACATCCTTTTCAGCATTTAAATGACCGTGTAATGTGGCTAGAATAATCGATACGCGCGTCATGCTATTGATATTATATTGTGTTTCTGACCACTGACTGACACCAGTCATGGGTGCACACACATATTGTTGCTTTAACATAAAAAAGCAGTAAAAGAAGCAGGGTACCAGAATAGATTCTTTCCGGAATCCTCGCAAATAAATCGTCTATTGATACAGACTTTCATAAACCGTCTAGCCGCATCGACCCGTGAGAAAACTTTCTAAACTTAATTTTAATGCAATGTTTAACAAAGTGCACAAACGCGGATGCAAAATGGTATGTCTAATTCTTAATACTTTTTAATATTAAAATAGTCTACGTGTACTTAGGTGATGTTTTTTGTCATCATATAACATTTTGTTTCTTACTAGTCTTATACTGCAACACGGTTGACTCGCGGTACTTCAGGAATATTCACTTGCGTCTAGAAACCATCTTCATATATCAGATAAACGATTAAAAGGACAATTATATTTAACTTAACTTTATTGGACAATTGCCTTTGTATGACGAAAATCCTCAAAAATTAACTGCCATAGACACAAATCAAACACCACTGTCCGCCATTGTTGTATGTTTTTTCGCCAGGTACTACCTGAGGTAGATTCGTGGTAAATTGGTTAAACAGCACCAATATTAAATTTAAGATGAATAATCAAAGATCTGACACATCATTTGAAAAAACAATCAATAACGTATAAAACAATTTAAATATATGGAATTAAAGACATCAAATAAAATAAATAGCACAGTTAGTTTCAAGCACTGTAGTATTTCTTCGTTACGACATTTAACTTAACTATAAAAATTCAAATATTGTTAAAGTCCGAGTTTTACAAAATTTAATCACCAAAAATCGATTCCAACCTGTAGCGAGAGATTGTTTCTGTCAAATTTGACAAGTAGGTCTCGCAGGTTTGTTTATAAACACAATCTAGAGGGCGCTAATGAAAAACCGCAAGTCAACCCGACCCGCGAGTCAACCGGGTTTGAGTATACAATTTAAGTTACAAGTTACGGTTGTGGATTACAACGGCGAAAACTTTGGTTCTTCATGAATGCTTTTAGCTTTTATGAGTACATATACGTACAGCTCAAAGTTCGTCCTGATAAAATCTAATTCCATGTCAAAAAAATAACTCAATTTTGTCAGTAAAATCAAATTCAATCAACCAAAAACATCGTAACAAACAAAATAACTGTTACCATCCACAGCAATGTGCCTGTTGTTTGTGGATAAATGCTCAAAACAAAACGTTTCAGGGCTTACTCTGCCATTCGCCAAATTAGCCAATGGCTACAAATTGACCGATTTGGCTACATACAATTCTATTTGGCTACAACTTTTTCTTCATTAAAATTTATAAAATAGCCAAAAATAGAACAATTTTTCCATAGCAAAGCGACTTCGGCTAAGGAAATTTTTGAGCCAGGGGAAACCTGGTTGACAAAAATCCATACTAACTTAACAAACGTTCCGGAGATACTTGGTGTAGCAGAATTGGTTGATTAGACATGAGATCTATTTTGCCAAGGATTCTGGAGTTAGTCTTTTTACAAATTTGCATATTTTCAAATTTTGAATACTCAGCGTATTCCATGGCAAAAACTAAATACATTTTCGTGAATAGTTGACGTGTTTGAATCTTGGATCAATATCATTATTCAGTGCTAGCACACCATATCAAGTAAGTTGTTTAATTTGCACATTAGGGATATATTAACGATCTGTATGTGGTTATTTAGTAGAAGTTTATGTTGCGCATCTTTAATACCTATAAAAGTCTGCCTAAAATTGCTGCCTGGATTACAGGCGGCAGACTTTGCCTGAAAAATGATGTTACCAGTTGCAACTCCTAGCAACCCGGAGGGTCAATAGCTGGGAATTGGATTATTGCAACTAACAATAAAGATAGATAAAACTGACGATGTAGAGGATAAATAAATCTAAATCAAGTAGTGAAAACTGTTGACATGAGGATATGCAAATTTACCGATACCAAAAGACTTTGTCATGTGAAAATGCACTTGTTGAAATTTACTGTAATGAAGTTTTCGGACTCTCAGTTTTTGGACACCCTCATTTTTAGCCAAAATAATTAATTTTTTGACAACCATAATTTTCCTTATATGGCTTGTTTTGCGTTGGGTAGTTGATCTTTTTGGGGTTGTGCTTATAGAGATTTCCTGAAATTGATTTATAATAGAATGTTCGCACATGATGCAGTTCGTGTAATTTATATACAGTTAAATGTTTTGACACAGAAACCATTGTTTTGCTGATCAAAATTAAACAATATTTTTTCATTTACACTGTTTATAAATAACACAAAATCCTTTATTAATATCATCGCCAAAGGCGGAGGGATACAGAATTGGGCCTGTCCATCCGTCAGTTCGTCCGTCCATCTGTCACAAAACTTGTGTGGGCTATATCTCAGAAACTACTGTAAAACCATAAAATTTCGTTTAGTAAAAATTTTCGTGGATTTCGTTGGTCCGCTTAACCACGAATTCAAGTACCAACGAATATTTATACATTTTTAATCCGAAATGGGGCATTTCCGAATGTCATTTCAGACATTTTCTTTTGTTGTCGGTTATCCGAGATATTAGTTTTTTGTAATAGTTACTTCACTTCAGTAGGTCACATTACATTATTAAAATATTGCCGAACTGAAAATGTTGTTGTTATTTTCCACCCATTTGACGTAAATTATATATGTTTGAACTTAGTTCTTTATGATTACTTAGTATGATAAGAACTGCGATGTTAATGATTACTTAGTATGAATAACAAGTAGTGTGTTGATATAAAATATATATTTGTTCGCCATCCAATGCATTAATAAAACACTTAAGTCGTGTGAATTTGTGTTTGTTTATTCATCATGGTTAATAAATATAATACTAACAGTTTGCAGATTTATCACATATGTCAATTAGTGCCAATTAAAGTTAAAAGATACATAACAGTTTTCACACGTGTATTTTGGGGACCTTATTACTCAATTGTTACTACTAGGGGACCGATTGCGCTGAAGTTGCAAATATTGTCAAAACAACATTGATGGCAATAAGCGAGCGGGGACCTACAACTGTGCCGCTTTATGGCTCTTATCGACAATTATCGGCAACACTTTAATGCTTCAGTGCACATTAACTTCAAGTCTTGCTGTCAATACAGATTAGCTGATTATGCTTCGTTATTACTCTGTTGTTTTTTTAAATAAAAGTTTAATTATTATGACGGTCAGTCTTCCCCGAAAATGTGAAATCCACGAAATTACGTGTCAACAAATTAGTTGTTTTTTTTATTAAACCACGAAATTTCATTCCGACGAATTTCTATACGTTATACAGTATATAAGATATCAACATGAAACTTCATGCATGTAGGATTGTAGGAGTATCAATATCAATGAGAAGAGGTGCCTTGCACAATAACCATAACCCTACACTTTCTTTAATAAAAAGATATTTATTTATTTTATTTTATTTATTTATTTTATTGCCCTTTGTTGTTTTTTGTATGATGAATTTTGTCAGGGCTATTCCTCAGATACATGGTACCATGCAAGACTTCAACATGAAACGTCATAGGTGCATTGATATTAGAAAAGAAAAGTGCCATGCTTAAGAACCATAACCCTTCACTATCTTAAATAAGAGTTATTGCCCTTTTTTGATTTTGTATGATGGAACTTTTTAGGGCTATATCTCAGATACATGTATGTTACTACATTTCAACAAGAAACTTTATGGGTGTGCAGTCTTGGCATTAATTTTTTTAGGCACTAGCCCAGCCGGGGTACCAGCTTGGAAATTTCACTAGCCCGAATCAATTTTAACTACCGGGGGTAGCCGGAAATGAATGTTATAATTCTTTTACATTTTTAACTATGTTTGCATTGAAGAAATATAGAACAATAAAGATTAAACAAATAAACACTTGATTCTGTTTTATTCAATCACAGATAATATCTGACAAAAAAATTATCACAAGGTCTCCAGACATCTCCATTCCATCATGGTCATTGTCTGAGTCACCGACATCCAGGTCTGATATGTCGGGTATGCTCTTAAAAGCGCCTGATAACAAAAAAAATGTTATAACATGAATTTTACATTCAAATATCTGAGTAAATGCATTGTCAAACTAGCAATTTTACATGTGCATAATAAGTAGAACAAGAAGGTAACTTTCTGCCCTAACTTCTGAGTGGGATTGATATAAAACGACTTATTTAGCAGTAGTTCCATTGCCTAAGCCACATCTGCTTTGTCACCAATTGTACCAGCATCTTAAATGCAGTATTACAATGTATAGAAATAAAAACATTTGCATGTAATGTCAGGATTTGTTTATTGACAGATTAATGTTATCTGTTAAAAACTATACTTGTAAGTTAGTGCATGATATTTAATTGCATGTTGTTTGCTTACATTACGTATGAAATACAATAACCAGCCAGCCAGTCAGCAATCAGATGGCTCAGAATCAAAGTCCCCAATACTTGGACTCCAAGGTGGCAACTTGGAGACATCAAAACGAAGCTGATTATTCTTCCATAACAGTTGCAATTTTCATTTCATTGACTGTTCATATTTTTTGTTGCAACCTTCATTCTCATTTTGCAGTTGATGTTAGTGGGTTGCGCGCTCAAAATAATGCAGAAAAGACATTAAAATAAATTTATCGCCGCATGTTCTCCACCCGGTTGTAATAATAGTTATAGCGTCTCGCGAGAATGACTTACAACACTGTTCAATAAGCGTCTAATCAATGAGTGCTCAAGGGAAATAACAAATGCAGTTTTGAATAGGTTACGCATGCGCAATTTATTTCCTTCTATATTACATATAAAATAGTTGAAGTTCGATATCAATTTTTACCATGATCAAGCGCATACCCACTATATCATCATACATCATTGGAAAGATAAATGCATAATCTTTTGAAAAAAAATGCATGTCATTGAATTCTATATGCGCTAACTCAAAATATTTACCTTAGAAAAGGCAAACCGGTTTTGACAGCTGTGCAGACAACCATTTTGGGCTCAAATAGTATGACCTACTTTCAAAGCCGGGAACCATCAACACAAAAGTAGAGCACAAAAATAACTTATTTTCTTATTGCTTACAAATATACCTTCAAGTTGATACCAAAACTAACCATTTGCAATGTATTTTACAAATCCTAGGCAGCATGCACTCAACAATGTGTGCTAAGTATCAAACTGACTGCATGTAACCCTAAAAAATGTAACCCTAAAACAGGAGTTCCGGTTTGGGGTTATTAGACCTGAATAAGCGTCTATATGAATCTTTTTTGGACATGGTATTAAGTTTGGACATGAAAAAATGCACTCGACCGATCGGGCTACTGCCTTGGAATTTTCACTCGACAGACGCAAAAATCACTCGACTCGGTCGACAGTCGAGTGGGTTACGTCCAAGACTGGGTGTGTAGAAATCAATCAGAAGAAGTGCCATGCAAAAGAACCATAACCCTGCACTTTCTTAACTAAGAGTAATTGCCCTTTCTTTTTGATGTTGTAACTTTTCAAGGCTATATCTCAGATATGCTACAAGATTTCAACATGAAACTTCATGGGTGCGTATATATCAATTAGGAAGATGGCAATTCATAAAAACAATGACGCTACACTTCATTATTACCCATTAACTATTACCCTACACCTATTCTACTGTATATCATTGGATTTGCACCATTTCATAAACAAATTTTATTTGGCAGGGGATATCAATTCAACAAATTTGCTTGTTCAGAAGTATTTTTAATGTGACAGCGTCTTTAGACATATAAAAAAAGGCGGTCTCAATCATCATAGAAAGTAACTTAAATTCCCCTGCAATGTCTTTTTCTAGTGTTTACAGAATGCATACATGTTTATATTGACATTATAACAGCTTATCAGAATCCACTCGCAAGAAGGACATTACTTTCAATATGGCAGTTTAACACTATCAATGCAATCTATTATTTTGATGTTTGCAGACAATAATTATTTCAAAAAAGCGTTAAATCTTAAGACCAAAGGTTAATTATTACTTTTCAAATTATTCATGGTCATTTGTTTATTAAATATTTCTGATTTTACATCTTCATCAAAATTACCCATGACTCAAAAGGGATAAAGCATAAATAAATAACTCTTAATTTTCAGACAGGTGAAATTTATCAGAAATCTACATTTCTGTATGAATCTGGTGACACATCTAGTTATTCTTGAATGCTTTGAGCTTTTATGAGTACAAACGTACAGCTCAAAGTTCTTCCTTGTAAAGGCAAAATCCATTAAAACATTGTGTCCCAAGCACGTCTATAAAATCATGTTCAATTAACCTAATAAATCATAACAAACACAATTACTGTTATAATTGACGTCAATATGCACGTCTTTTGTGGAGAAATGCACAAAAAGTTGTTAAAGATCTGGTATCAAACCAAAACTGAAAGTTTTGATTTGAAGATGATAGCAATGGAAAATAAATGGTTAGGCTGCATTAATTTTTCCACCTGAGTGTCGGATCGTCTGGTGTTATATTGTCAGTTGAAAGTTTCTTGTGTATAACAGTGATATTTGAATGAGGACACATTCTTATGACAGTGGTTTCCTTGCTGTATATGTATTGGTACATGGTGTAAGCACACCACACACAATAAATTGTTACAGTTTTTCTTTGGGTTAAAAAGAAAATTATTCTATTTATGCCCCCCTTCGAAGAAGAGGTGGTATATTGCTATGCTCATGTCGGTCTGTCGGTCGGTCTGTCGGTCCATCCACCTGGTGGTTTCCGGATGATAACTCAAGAACGCTTAGGCCTAGGATCATGAAACTTCATAGGTTACTGGTACATTGTTCATGACTCGCCAATGACCCCTATTGATTTTGAGGTCACTAGGTCAAAGGTCAAGGTCACGGTGACCAGAAATAGTAAAATGGTTTTTGGATGATAACTCAAGAACGCATAGGGCCAACAGGGCGAACTCTGAACAATATAACTGAAGCAACTGGTCGGTAATCCTAAATCTATAATTATCAGTATAATCAAACATCATTCTTTGGGTAAAATAAAGTGGATCAGTAAAAATATTATCAGAATATGAGATTTTGGTATATTTTGTATATTAAATATTTTGTTAATGTTTAGTTTTGTTGTTTAATATAAATATAAGCAGGACAAGGGAGGTAATACACTATAATATTTTTCTTATATACAGGGGAAACAAATGCAATAAGTTTAAATTTCATGTTTAATAAATAGAGGATATTTGTTCATGTCAGTGTGAGATCATTTGTTATTTTTTATGATCACATTTTATTATTGCTTCGACAAAACTTCACTTACCTGAATACCACAATGGATTCCACCTAAACAATACCCCACGCCCCTACCGGAATCCCTTCCCCCCCAACCTCACCCCCCCATTTATTTTTTAAACATCATCTAATAAATTAACCCACCCCACATTATACCCCCCTCTCACCCCCCATCCCCCTACCCCCCCCCCCAATTTTTTTAAACATCTAATAAATTACCACACTCCACATTATACCCCCTCTCACTCCCCCTACCCCCCCAAACACCCCCCCCTAAAATTTTTTTTTTAAACATCTAATAAATTACCACACCCCACATTATACCCCCCTCTCACCCCCCTACCCCCCCCGCTCCCCCCCATTTTTTTAAACATCTTATAAATTACCACACCCCACATTATACCCCCCTCTAACCCCCCACCCCCCCTACCCCCCCACCCCCACCCCACCAAAATTATTTTTTTAAACATCTAATAAATTACCACACACCACATTTTACCCCCCTATCACTCCCCCCTACCTCTCCCCTCACCCCCCATTTTTTAAACATCTAATAAATTACCACACCCCACATTATACCCCCCTCTCACCCCCCCCCCCACCCCCCTACCCCCCCCACCCCCCCCCCCCCCCCCCCCCCAAAAAAAAAATTTTGTTTAAACATCTTATAAATAACCCCACCCCACATTATACCCCCTGTCACCCCTCACACCCCCTACCCCCCCCCGCCCCCCACCACCCCAATTTTTTTTTTAAAACATCTAATAAATAACCACACCCCACATTATACACCCCTCTCACTCCCCCTTGATCATGACTGGCAGATGACCCCTATTGATTTTCAGGTCACTTGGTCAAAGGTCAAGGTCACAGTGACTCGAAATAGTACAATGGTTTCTGGATGATAACTTACATTAGGCCTAAGGTCAAGGTCACAATGACAAAAAACGTATTCACACAATGGCTGCCACTACAACTGACAGCCCATATGGGGGCATGCATGTTTTACAAACAGCCCTTGTATAAATTGTAATTTTTAAGTGTACATAGACTATATATTACATTGTGACAAGTATTCAGCATGAAATATGTATTTTTTGTTATTAAATCAGCTGTCTGTTAGAAAACATAAATTATAATATCTAAATAAAGAATACTCAAGTATGTTGTCTGGGGACAGCTCTTTTAATATGAAAACTTACATTATTATTTAACTCACGTCATGTGTGACTCAAAAAGCATTGTTTTTATAGTAGTATGACTTTGCAAACATGAGTATTGGAATTATTTTATCCAACAATATTTGTGGCTCTTATTACAGTATTTTTCTGATTATAAGATGAAACTTTTTTCCAGACATAAATTGGTCTTTGACTTATTTTTCCTCTCATTACACAATTTTATATACACTGATATTGGGTACACTCTACTTTACAAGTATTATTGGAGTACTTGTTAAACTCATAATGTATGAGAGTCGTTAATTTAGTATAATAGATAATTACTGTTTAAAAATAAATGTATTTTTATAGTAAAAACTTTAATTTATTCTAATTCTGACTCAGACCATATCAGATCAGTATCATTTTGTTTGACCAGAAAGATCTTAAATGATCCAAGATATTCAGTGGTGTAATGATAGTATTTCAAGTATAGATTATTAATGAGTTTTCAATAATTCAATGATAAATACTATTTTTGATTAAACTTACAAGAATGATTTCACCAAATTGATCAATTATTTAAGCACAAGTGCGTTGATTCCTGATACTATTAATAATCAAATCAAATAACAATGTCTGACAAACCACTGTAACAGCTCTGTTTGAAGAACAAATGTAAAAATATTTTAAATATGTATGAATAATTGCATGCAGCTGATTGATTCATAAAAATTATGTTTTAATTTCCATTCTTCTTTTGTATTTCTGTTCTGAATCTATAGATATATGATCATTAATATCTTCTAATAAAAAATAAACCACAAAATGTGGCATAACACCCTGAAATTGATTCGCAAACTGCCCAGAAAATGACATTCTTATCTTTGACCTCATTGATATAACTCTTTTTCTTTTACCAACACCAGTCACAATGGGATCGCCTTTTGTCCGTCGTCTGTTATGCAGTGTCAACATTTGCCTTGTTAACACTCTAGAGGCCTCATTTATTGTCAAATCTTCATGAAATTTGGTCAGAAGATTGGTCTCAATGATATCTTGGATGAGAACAAATGGTTACGTGTGCTTGAAAAACATAGCTGCCAAGGGGCGGGGCATTTTCCCTTAAATGGCTTTATATGGCTATAGTAAAATCTTGTTAACACTCTAGAGGCCACATTTACTGTCCGATCTTCATGAAACTTGGTCAGAAGATTCATCGCAATAATATCTTGGACAAGTTTTAAAATGATGTGGGTAGGTTGAAAAACATGGCTGCCAGGGGGCGGGGCATTTTTGTCCCCCACCAGTTTCACCGGAGGGGACTTATGGTTTTCGCTCTGTGTGTCCGTCGATACGTCAGTCTGTCACACTTTTCTGGATCCTGCGATAACTTTGAACGTTCTTCATATTTTTTCATGAAACTTCAAACATGGACAGATGGCAATATGGAGATTATGCACATCATTTCATTTTGTTCCTACATCAAGAATTCTGGTTTCTATGGCAACAAAAAGACCAGAAATACTGCTGAAAATGGTGAAACCTGCACACTTTTCTGGATCCTGCGATAACTTTAAAAGTTCTTCATATTTTTTCTTCAAACTTGAAACATGAATAGATGGCAATATGGACATCATGCACATCAATTTGTTTTCTTCCTATGTCAAAAATTCTGGTTGCTATGGCAACAAATAAAAAAAGATCTGGCAATGGTGTAGCCGGTAGCGGACATATATTGCTTGGCAATAGTCTTGTTTCTTATATGGCTATAGTAAAACCTTGTTAACACTCTTAAGGCCACATTTATTTTCCGATCTTCATGAAACTTGGTCAGAAGATTCATCCCAATGATATCTTCGATGAGTTCGAAAATGGTTCTAGTTGGTGGAAAAACCTGGCCGCCAAGTGGGCGTGGCATATAGCTATAGTAAAACCTTGTTAACACTCTCGAAGCCACATTTATTGTCCAATCATGATCATGAAACTTGGTCAGAAAGTTTTGTCCCAATGATATCTTGGACAATTTCGAAAAAGGCTCCATTTCTTGAAAAACATGGCCACCAGGGGTCGGGGCATTTTTCCTTGTATGGCTTCATGAATCTTCATGAAACTTTGTCAGAATATTGTTTTAAATTATATATTGGATGTGTATGAAATTGGTTCTGGTCTGTTGAAAAACGTGGCTTCCAGGGTGTTCACTAGTCATAAAAGTTGGTAAGAACATTTTGTTCTAATGACATCTTGGGCTGCACAGAATTAACAGGTCAGTTCCTTTGAATCTCAGGTGAACGACTTTTTGCCTTTCAGGCCCTCTTGTTTAAGATAGTTCTTGTTCAACGTAATTGGGATTCACACAAAAGCAAAATGTGGAGGCATATTTCTTACGGACTTATTTACTTCATCAAGATAAATTTAATGTCTGGTTATTTTGGCTAGAGTACAAAAATATATGAGCTTGACAAACTTTGTTTACGGTACGTTTTGCTCTTAGCTAAGGATAAAGGTAATAAACGCATAGACTTTTTTGCTTTTTGCTGGTTTGGTAGCATTTAATTTCACTAAAATACTCAGCCCCAGTTATTCACGTTCACAGTCCTGCACCGGTTATTATGGTCTACAGCCCTGCACCAGTTATTCTGGTTTACAGCCCTGCACAAGGTTTCTGGTTTACAGCCTGCACCGGTTATTCTGGTTTACAGCCCTGCACCGGTTATTGTGGTTTACAGCATGGCACAAGTTATTGTTGTTAATTATATACAGCATTAAATTGGTCAATCTGATTTAAAAAAAACATCTTATTGTTATACGCCGGTTATAAAACAAACAGCAGTATAATTGGAATACCTAAGCGGGCGGGCTTGTAGCAAGAAATATTTGTCCAGTGCATAATTTTGTACAGCACAATTGAATTTTTATATTACTTGCCACAAGTGATTAACAGAATAATATGGAGTGTTGCAATAGAAACCATGGTTTCTACGTCACAATTTGAGTTCAAATGTCCAATTAAAGAAATTTGTACTTGGCACTTTGTCACGAATATAACTTTTTACTATCATGGAAGGATTTTCTACTAACAGGGGTTTTTAGCTCTACTGGCCGAAGGCCTGGAGAGCTTATGTCATGGCGTGGTTTCCGTTGTCCGTCCGTGCGTGCGTGCATTAGACTTTTTTTGTTTACGCGATGAAGTCCACAGTTTTCATCCGATTCGTTTCAAACTTGTTCAGTGTCATTATATTAATGAGGACTCGAACCCTATTGAAAATGGGTTACATCAGAGTAACAAGTCCAGAATTATCCCCCCTTGAATTTGAGACAATTGTGAAATAAGGCTTGTTTACGCAATAAAGTCCACAGTTTTCATCCAATCATTTCCCAACTTGCAGTGTCTTTATCTGAATGATGAGTCAAATCCTATTGAAATTGAGCAATATCAGAGTTATAAGTCCAGAATTCTCTCCCCTTGAATTTGAGAAAAAAATGAAAATTCAGTTTTTTTATGTGATAAAGTCCATAATTTTCATCCAATTCTTGGCAAACTTGCACAGTGTCTATGTATCAATGAGGACTCAAACCCTTTTTATGCCCCCCTTCGAAGAAGAGGGGGTATATTGTTTTGCACATGTCGGTCGGTCCGTCCACCAGATGGTTTCTGGATGATAACTCAAGAACGCTTAGGCCTAGGATCATGAAACTTCATAGTTACATTGATCATGACTGGCAGATGACCCCTATTGATTTTCAGGTCACTAGGTCAAAGGTCAAGGTCACAGTAACTCGAAACAGTAAAATGGTTTCTGGATGATAACTCAAGAATGCTTATGCCTAGGATCATGAAACTTCATAGGTACATTGATCATGACCGGCAGATGACCCCTATTGATTTTCAGGTCACTAGGTCAAAGGCCAAGGTCACAGTAACTCGAAACAGTAAAATGGTTTCTGGATGATAACTCAAGAATGCTTACGCCTAGGATCATGAAACTTCATAGGTACATTGATAATGACTGGCAGATGATCCCTATTGATTTTCAGGTCACTAGGTCAAAGGTCAAGGTCACAGTGACACGAAACAGTAAACTGGTTTCTGGATGATAACTCAAGAATGCTTACGCCTAGGATCATAAAACTTCATAGGTACATTGATCATGACTGGCAGATGACCCCTTTTAATTTTCAGGTCACTAGGTCAAAGGTCAAGGTCACAGTGACTCGAAACAGTAAAATGGTTTCCTGATGATAAATCAAGAATAATTAGGCCTAGGATCATGAAACTTAATAGGTACATTCATCATGACTAGCAGATGACCCCTATTGATTTTCAGGTCACTAGGTCAAAGGTCACAGTGACAAAAACGTATTCACTCAATGGCTGCCACTACAGCTGACAGCCCATATGGGGGGGGGGCATGCATGTTTTACAAACAGCCCTTGTCTAAACTTTAAATAACACTAAGTTCCATAGATAAGAACACGGTATACTGTCAAAATCTTTATTGCAAACACTATCGCTGCTGATTTATGTGTATATATATTTATTTTATTAAAATTAGCAAATAAAAACTGACTCTTAGCTAGCAAAAGCTGGAATAGCTCTTTAAAATTGACTGCGCTGACCGTCAGTTTCTCAGTGTTCGTACCTATACTATACAGATCAAACCATTTTGAAATGTAAAAACATAACACTGGTTAATTCATTTTCAGAGCATCCATGACCTGTCGCTTTTGATGTTCCTGCCTCTGATTTTTTTGTGCAGGTAAATATTTGTATCGCATTCCATTTATAGTATTTAAGCACGCCTATTTAGTATGCAAAAAAGTAGTCTGTTATGTAACAGCACTTAAATCTCATTCAAATGGTAAAACATTATTTATGTTAGAAGAGGTGTTTGCTTGTACAAATGTTTCTAAAGTCTCACAGCATTTGATATTGCGTCAGAAGTTTCTAATAAAAAACAAAATATAACCCTAACATTACAAAGGCATAATGATATGTGTTGTCTAAATGGATTATCACCCAATATGATAATAATAATGCACATTTTAATGAAAAAATATTAAGAACTTTTTAAGTTATCGCATGATCCAGAAAAGTGTGACAGACTTACGGACTGACAGACTGACGGACACACAGAGCACAAACCATAAGTCCCCTCCGGTGAAACCGGTATAGGGGACAATAACAACACACATTTTTGTGGTGGTTTAAATCAAGTAATAAAGGCGCATATGTTATGGTGGTTGCTTTTTCAAATAGTTTGTTAATCATTCAGATTTCATTTTTTTACTAGTTCTATAACAACAATTGATACAGGTACATGTACTTCTACCTTTCCTTTATTGCAGTAAGCAAAAAGCTTTTAATCCTATTTGTATTGGTGTCATAATTTTTGTCTCCTACCGGTGAAACCGGAGGGGATTATGGTTTGCGCTCGGTCTGTCAGTCCGTCACACTTTTCTGGATCCTGTGATAACTTAAGAAGTGCTTCATATTTTTTTCCATGAAACTTGAATATGGAGATTATGCACGTCAATTCATTTTGTTCCTACGTCAAAAATTGTGGTTGCTATGGCACAAAATGTATAAAAAAAATTACTAATAATGGTGGAGTTTCACTGGTAGGGTATCATATTGCTTGGCAATCTCTTGTTATGTTTTTTTTTCAGGAGTGATACAGGATGATAATATCAATACCATTATATGGTTGAACAGTGAGAATCTTCATATAGAGTGTTGGTCCACACAAAGTTTTGATATTAAGTTTGTGAAGGAAGGAGAAAATGAAACCCGAACAATTGCAGAGTGCGAAATAGATCTAGATTCTTGTCATTTAGTGAACCCATTGCTAGATAAACATTATTACGTCATTGAGAGAACATCTCGCGGATGGAGTCTACATATGAGCAAGTATTCTGTCAACAATTTTGGACAATACAAATGTTTTCGATACTTAAGAAGCAAGAATGTTGCTACACAGTCGACAGTCCAATCAACACAGCATGGTAATAATTAATATATAGTATAAATAAAATTAATAAAATAATAGTTTAAACAGTTGCTTATGTCACCTTTTCTCAATCTTTATAACTTTTTAACATGTTGCGAATTTATTACTTTAATAATGACAACTAAAACCTATTGCTGAAAAAAGCAAGTTGGTGATAATGATATTTGTTTTTCATGTACATTTAACAAGAAGAAATACTGATCTGATCTGTATGTACAATTGTTTTCTTTGTAGACCCAACTGAACATACCTGTTCGCCTTGTCCTTCGGGTTGGTCCATACATGTAACAGTCACAGTGTACATGATATTGGCCATTGTTATATTAATATTGATGGCGATATTGTGTGGTAAAAGAGGTAAAGTAAAAGTTCATACTTAAAAATTGATTAGTCCCCTACCGGTTTCACTGGAGGGGACTTATGGTTTTGTATCCGTCCGTCAGTCCGTCCGTCAGTCCGTCACACTTTTCTGGATCCTGCTATAACTATTTTTATAAATATTTTTTCATGAGACTTGGAATATGGATAGATGGCAATGAGGACATTATGCACGTCATTTCATTTTGTTCCTATGTAAAAAAATTGTGGTTGCTATGGCAACAAATAGACTAGAAATACTGCTGAAAATGGTGTTTTTTCTGGATCCTGCGATAACTCTAAAAGTTCTTAATATTTTTTCATGAAACTTGGAATATGGATAGATGGCAATATGGACATTAAGCACGTCATTTCATTTTGTTCCTACATCAAAAATTGTGGTTGCTATGGCAACAAATAGACTAGAAATACTGCTGAAAACGGTGTGTTTTTTTCTGGATCCTGCGATTACTCTAAAAGTTCTTAACATTTTTTCATGAAACTTGGAATATGGATAGATGGCAATATGGACATTATGCACGTTATTTTATTTTGTTCCTACGTCAAAAATTGTGGTTGCTATGGCAACAAATAGACTAGAAATACTGCTGAAAATGGTGTTTTTTTCTGGATCCTGCTATAACTTTAAAAGTTCTGGATATTTTTTCATGAAACTTTAAACATGGATAGATGGCAATATGGACATTATGCACGTCATTTCATTTTGTTCCTACGTCAACATTTCTGGTTGCTATGGCAACAAATAGACTAGAAATACTGCTGAAAATGGTGTTTTTTTCTGGATCCTGCGATAACTTTAAAAGTTCTGAATATTTTTTCATGAAACTTGAAACATGGATAGATGGCAATATGGACATTATGTACGTCATTAAATTTTGTTCCTACGTAAAAAAATATGGTTGCAATGGCAACAAATAGACTACAAATAATGCTGAAAATGGTGGTTTTCTGGATCCTGTGATAACTTTAAAAGTTCTTAATATTTTTTCATGAAACTTGAAACATGGATAGATGGCAATATGGACATTATGCACGTCATTTCATTTTGTTTCTACGTCTAAATTTATGGTTGCTATGGCAACAAATAGACTAGAAATACTGCTGAAAATGGTGTTTTTCTGGATCCTGCAATAACTTTAAAAGTTCTTAATATTTTTTCATGAAACTTGGAACATGGATAGATGGCAATATGGACATAATGCACGTTATTTCATTTTGTTCCTACGTAAAAAATTCTGGTTGCTATGGCAACAAATAAAAAAATCTGACAATGGTGGAATTTCTGAAAATGGTGGAGCCGGTAGGGGACTTTTATTGCTTGGCACTAGTCTTGTTTTAGCTCAACCTATACATTTGTACATATGTGTTTGGGAGTCATTCTGTGTGGTCATTGACCAAGTTCCATAACTCAGACAAGCAATTTGACAGAATTGTGCTACTTTTCGTACTTACAAAATGCAGGTAAATGTTTGCCTGCAACAACTATATATATCTATATCTACTACAGTTTTTACAATAAAGTTTAAAACTCTAAACTTATAACTCTTTATAAGTGTTAAGTGTTTTTCTGAACTTTCATTGACTAAGACCTATACATGTACCTGTGACCGGCTTTTTCACAGGATCGTGCCCATTTGTGCTTTTAAAAGTCCAGCTAAGGTGTGGGGGGGTAAAATGAAATACCGGTTAATGTATGCATGCTAGAAGTACATATCTCTCTAACTGCTACAGATATTCAATATAATATCACACTTCTCCGGGTCTCCAGAATCATCACATGAGGTCACTGACCAAGGTCTATAACTCTGACATACAATTTAGCAGAACTATGTTTTTTTGTATTCTAAGAAAAACCCGGTTAACACTGCAACATTTGCATATCTCTAAATACGCTCCATATATTGAAATAAAACTGAATGTATGTATTCAGTTAATAATAAGTCTCTTACCAAGATCTATAAGTTTTACCAGCCTTTGTGAAGAATTACTATCCCTATTTGTACTTTGAAAGGCCACATTATATAAGGTTTGTGTGAAAGTTAAAATTCAGGTTAAATTGTGCAACCAACAAGTTCGTGCCTTGTACCTACTACATGTTTTCATAACCCTTACATGTGGACCTGCAATTTAGCAGAATTATGCCCCCTTTGTGCTTAGAAAATGCAGTATAACATTTGCATGCTTCAACTCCATATCTTATACAGATAATGCAAATCATAAATATTCATCTGCATGAAATTTAGAGGTTTTCAAAAAAATGACGTGGATACATAAATAAGTTGATTTCTGATTTTGTAAAAAAGAAGAAAAAAATGTTGTAAGTATGACGTCACTTTGTTTGTCATTGTTGTGGTGACGTCACGTTTTCGCGGAAAAGTGGTGGACGTTCGTTAAATATAATTCTCATAACCTTATAATGGCAGATAACTTATTAATGAAATTGTGTTAGAATTGAAATAATCGACGTGTAAGCGTTGGTTATTGCGGTAATAACCAACGTTTTTTTCCGTTCCGATGCTTTTTACCAAACCACTTGGGCTACGCCCTCGTGGTTTAATAACTACGCATCAGAACTCCAAACCGTTGGTTATTACCTGTTTGTGTAGGCCGCTTACATGCAGACCTATGTTGGGACTGCATTTGGGGCGAGTGAATTCAAAGTCACTGTTACTAAAAATAGGCAAACAGTCTCCACTCAGTATCCTTAGTTTGGATTGAGGTATTGTATAGTAATTTTGTCTTGCGGAATTTCATTTGGTGCCAGTTGGGTCAAGATCATTGTTTCTAAAAATAAAAAAATAAATTGCTTCTTCATATTAACTTGATGTTTGATGGAGGAGCTATGCTGTAATTTGGCATTCAATAGCGTACATGTTTGTATGTGCTGACCTCCCTTGCAAAGTTCATAAAATTTGACTAAAAATAATTAGTAACAAGTTTGAAATCTAATTTCTTTGAATGGGAAACTGTATTGATTTAGTTTGTAAATTTTCAGCTTATGTTTGCATATAATTTATAACTAGAACATATAATCAACTTCAAATACATTGTCTACATTGTTAAAAGTCGCATTGGTGTAGTGGAAATGGTGTCCGCCTTGCGATCGGGAGTTCACGGGTTCGATCCCCAATGTGGGAGCGTTCTTTAAATTTCCCCATAGACACCAAGTATTGGTTCTAGTCCCAGGAAATGGACTCGAGAGCATTTCAAATAAGCCTCAGGCTTTCTATGCAATCAAGCTTAAATAAATAGGTTTAAACTAAATACATTGTTTTCAGTATATCATGTGTCTGACAAAAAATATACACTATGGTATCAAAGCGGAAGGATAGTCAATGTCATGGGACAGCTTTTGTTTATGATAATATGAATGAAGTCACTGTTAAATCATATACATTTTTTTTAACATCACCATTATACCAATAATATGTGGGTATCTTTTGGGCAACACAATCAGTTGTCCAACAAAAACTCATAAGAAACACATACTTTTACTGTCGCGTAGCCAATCATGTCACTTATTTGACTATTACTGTCAAATTGTAAATCATAACAAAGCAAATTGCACAAAAATATTCAAGACAGACATAGTTTTCCAAAATCAATGCAAGATAATAACTTAAAGGCTCTTTTAGAAAGCAGGCACTTATAAAAGTATCATTCTCATTCTAAGTATGTTGATACTACATTTTTAAGCTTTTTGTTTCAGATATGATTTGGAACAGTCTATGTGGAAAGAAGGTAAACAACAAAAAATTAGCTGTAAATGCCCAATATTTTAATTTGCTCATTAACAAGTAATGGCTTATATTATTGTTTGTTTATATTGTTCTGTTGTCCCTTTAATAGGTACATAATCATTAATTGATGTAAAAAGCAATTTGCCCCAAAACAAAACATTACTGTTTGAACATTTGATCACTGGCAGGGCAATGGAACATAACCGATGTCACATGCATGGATTTAAGTGAAATATATTTAATACATATACAAGTTATATTGCTTTTTTATTTCAACTTAGAAATATGCAGATTTAGCTATTAAAAAGTAGGGCATTAATCTCGAATATACAACTTTTCTTGCACATGAGTGCTTAACTTGCATTATAAGTGAATAGAAGATATACAGTAATATGTAGTACATTTAATTGTAGATAATTGGTTTTGATAAATAGTGTCCACATTTGCTGGCAATTCTGGGTTCTTGAAGATATATTTTGCTCCCCTGAGCACTGAGCTTTTGTGATCGCCTTCTGTCTGTTGTCCGTTGTCAACACTTGTTTATATTATATATATGTATATAGAGGCCACATTTATTTCCAATCTTCAGGAAACGTGTTCAAAACATCTAAACGGATTTCAAAACTGATTCACATGATGTCATAAACTTGATCTGTAGGTCAAATTAAAAAAGTTTGTTTACACTCAAGAAGTCTAATTTTTGGCCTTCATCTTCCTGACATTTAGTCTGAACATTTGCTCCTGTGATAACATAGCTAAGTTCGGAAATGGTTCTGGTCTGTTATGACCGCCAGGGGGCGGGGCAGTTTTCATTGTATGGCTATTGTGCAACCTTGTAAAAACTTTAGAAGTCTTTTTTAAGCTCATCTATTTTTTGAAAAAAAATTATGAGCTATTGTTATCACCTTGGCGTCGGCGTCCGGTTAAGTTTTGCGTTTAGGTCCACTTTTCTCAGAAAGTATCAATGCTATTGCATTCAAACTTGGTACACTTACTTACTATCATGAGGGAACTGGGCAGGCAAAGTTAGATAACTCTGGCGTGCATTTTGACAGAATTATGTGCCGTTTTTATACTTAGAAAATTGAAAATTTTGGTTAAGTTTTGTGTTTAGGTCCATTTTATTCCTTAAGTATCAAAGCTATTGCTTTCATACTTGCAACACTTACTAATATCATAAAGGGACTGTGCAGGCAAAGTAATGTAACTCTGACTGGCATTTTGACAGAATTATGTGCCCTTTTTATATTTAGAAAATTGAAAATTTGGTTAAGTTTTGTGTTTAGGTCCACTTTATTCCTACAGTATCAAAGCTATTGCTTTCATACTTGCAACACTTATTAACTATCATAAGGGGACTGTGCAGGCAAAGTTATGTAACTCTGACTGGCATTTGGACGGAATTATGGGCCCTTTATACTTAAAAAATTGAAAATTTTGTTAAGTTTTGTGTTTTGGTCCACTTTACCCCTAAAGTATCATAGATATTGCTTTCATACTTGGAACACTCGCAAACTATCATAAGGGTACAGTAAAAGGACAAGTTGCATAACTCTGGTTGTCATTTTTACGGAATTATGGCCCTTTTTTGACATAGTAACTTTGAATATATGGTTAAATTTTGTGTTTCGATCCAATTTACTTCTAAAGTATCAAGGCTATTGCTTTCAAACTTCAAATACTTTCATGCTATCATGAAGTTACTGTACCTGGCAAGTTGAATTTAACCTTGACCTTTTAATGACCTTGACTCTCAAGGTCAAATTATTAAATTTTGCTAAAAATGCCATAACTTCTTTATTTATGATTAGATTTGATTGATACTTTGATAAAACTACTCTTACCTGACACACCACAATAGACTCCACCCAAACCATCCCCCCCCCGAATCAACCCCCCCCCCCCCCCTATTTTTTTTTTTTTTTTAAGATCATCTCACAAATGACCACCACACCCTCACACTATACTATACCCCCCTCGAATCCCCCCCGGTGGTTTCCGGATGATAATTCAAGAACGCTTGGGCCTAGGATCATGAAACTTCATAGTTTTATTGATCATGACTCGCAGATGGCCCCTATTGATTTTGAGATCACTAAGTCAAAGGTCAAGGTCACAGTGACCCGAAATAGTAAAATGGTTTCCGAATGATAACTCAAGAACGCTTAGGCCTAGGATCATGAAACTTGATAGGTACATGTAGATTGATCATGACTCGCAGATGACCCCTATGGATTTTCAGGTCACTAGGTCAAGGTCACAGTGACCCGAAATAGTAAAATGGTTTCCGGATGATAACTCAAGAACGCTTATGCCTAGGATCATGAAACTTCGTAGGTAGATTGATAAGGGTTGGCAGATGACCCCTATTGATTTTCAGGTCACTAGGTCAAAGGTCAAGGTCACGATGACCCGAAATAGTAAAATGGTTTCTGGATGATAACTCAAGAACGCTTTTGGCTAGGATCATGAAACTAAATAGGTACATTGATCATGACTGGCAGATGACCCCTATAGATTTTCAGGTCACTAGGTCAAAGGTCAAGGTCACAGTGACAAAAAACATAATCACACAATTGCTGTCACTACAACGGAGAGCCCATATGGGAAGCATGCATGTTTTACAAACAGCCCTTGTTTTTATTATTTTATGTTTGAAATATTGTCCAACCATCGCACCCAAGAATCCCCCCCACCCATCCCCCCCCCCAAATATTTTTTTATTTTTGCATTTTTTTTCCGCAGTTTTGGAAGATAATGTAATAAATGTCCACGCCCCCACACTATACACCCCTCTTCACTCCACCCCTCCCTCCTTTGTGATTGAAAATGAGAGTCCCTTCACCTTTAAAAAGAAAATAGATGAGCGGTCTGCACCCGCAAGGCGGTGCTCTTGTTAGTCCAATCCTCATGTTACTTGGTCTCAACTTTTGTTCTAATGATGGTTCTGGTCTTTTGAAAACATGGTCACTAGGGGGAAGGCAATTTTCCTCATATGGCTGTAGTGAAACATTTTAAACACACTGAAAGTCACATTTTTGGACAATCTTAATAAAACTTGCTCTAAATATTTGTTCTTATGATATAACAAGCGAGTTTGAAATAGGGCCATATGAGGTTAAACACTAGGTCATAAGGTCAAGTTGAAGTTAACGCTTGTTTACAGATAAGAAGTCACATTTCAATTCAAATCTCATGAAACTTGGTCAGAACATTTGTTCTAATGATATATCAGCAAAGTTTGAAAATAATAATATGCCTTGAAATTAGATACATGTATTTATGTTTCATAATGAACTTTTATTATTCTGAACTGGGTCTTCTCAGAATCGTTTTATTCCTATGGTTAATGAGGTTAGCACCTTAGAGCCAAAGGCCTGTTTGTTGATTTTTTATGCCCCTGTTAGGGTGGCATATAGCAGTCTGACTGTCCATCCGTCTGTTTGTTCGGCATTCCGTTTCTAGAGTTTACTTCCTTTGGGCTTTGGGATATTTACCTGATTTTTATACCAGCGGATCAAATGATCGGGGGTATATTGTTTTTGGCCTGTCTGTCTTTCTGTCTGTCATAGTATGTGTCTGTCTGTCATTGTATGTGTCCCAAAACTTTTACCTTGGTCATAACTTTTGCAATATTGATGATAGCAGCTTGATATTTGGCAGGCTTGTGTTTCTCATGGAGCTGCACATTTTGAGTGGTGAAAGGTCAAGGTCATCCTTCAAGGTCAAAGGTAAAAAAAATAAATTCAAAGGGGCACATTAGGGGGCATTGTGTTTCTGACAAACATATATCTTGTTGGTATGTGAATCTACATGTATGTGCATGAGTTACAGATCAAGTTTGAGTTTCATATCCGTACATAAATTTTTAACTTATCACCAGGGGGCAGGCCAGTTTTCTTTATATGGCTATAGTGAAACCGTGTTATGGACCAATCTTCATGTAAATTGGAAACGATATTTGTTTGAATGATATCTGGGCCAAGTTTGAAAATGGTTCTTGTCTGTTGAAAAACATGGCTGCCAAGTGTCGCAGCAGTTCTCTTTATAAAGCTGTAGTTAAACCTTGTGAACACTCTAGAAATGATATTTACAGTCCAATTTTCAAGAAATTTTGGTCAGATAATTTGTTCTAACAATATCTTGGCTGAGATTAAAAAATGATTTTGGTTCCTTGTAAAACAGTTTTTATGCCCCCAAAGAAGGGCATATAGTGATCGGACTGTCCGTCCGTCCGTCTTTCCGTCACACTTTGCATTTAGGTTTCGAAAAACGCTCATACATGTAACTTCTATGTCCCTTTAGATATAACCTTCATATTTGGTATGCATGTGTATATGGACAAGGCCTTTCCATACGCACAAAAATGTTGACCCCTGTTACCTTGACCTTTAACATAGGGTCCGCGTTTTGGTTTCAAAATCTGCGTTTAGGTTTCGAAAAATGCTAATAACTTCTATGTCCCTTGAGATATAACCTTCATATTTGATATGCATGTGTATATGGACAAGGCCTTTCCATAAGCACACAAATTTTGACCTCTGTGACCTTGACTTTTAACTTAGGGTTCGCGTTTAGGTTTCAAAATCTGCGTTTAGGTTTCGAAAATGCTCATAACTTCTATGTCCCTTGAGATATAACCTTCATATTTGATATGCATGTGTATATGGACAAGGCCTTTCAATAAGCACACAAATTTTGACCTCTGTGACCTTGACCTTTAACTTAGGGTCCGTGTTTAGGTTTCAAAATCTGCGTTTAGGTTTCGAAAAATGCTCATAACTTCTATCAAAGTGTTTATAGGGGGCATATGTCATACTATGGTGATAGCTCTTGTTATTATATGGCTATTGAGTAACCTTCTTCACGCTTTAAAGGCCACATTTTTTGGAAATGTTCATAGAACTTGGAACTTGTCTCAATGAAATCTCGGTTAAGGTTAAAACTGGGTCATTTGAGCTAAAACAAAATTGGTCACTATGTTATATAAAAAAAACTTGTGTATACCTTAGAAGTAACTTTCTTTGTCAACAACCTTTTTGATCTAACAATATATCAGCACAATTAAAAAATATGGGCAGAGAAATTAAATATATATGTTTAATAAAGTACTGTCATTATTTTGATCTCTATCTTGTCAGAATAGTTCATTAAGGTCTCAGGTGAGTGCCTAGGGCCCAGGACCTTCTTGTTAAACATAATGTTGAGTTTTGAGACAAAAGTTGAATTAGGGGGCATCTGTGCCATATAGACAAAACAAGAATGAATTTGATTTCCAAAGTGGGATACTGATTAATTATAAATGACCTATTTGTAGTTTGTGAATGTTAGGCATTTTGTTTTGTTATAATATGCATATATTTTTATGCCCCCCTTCGAAGAAGAGGGGATATAGTGTTTTGCACATGTTGGTCCGTCGGTCCGTCCACTGAATGGTTTCCGGATGATAACTCAAGAACGCTTACGCCTAGGTTCATGAAACTTCATAGGCACATTGATCATGACTCGCAGATGACCCCTATTGATTTTCAGGTCACTAGGTCAAAGGTCACGGTGACTCGAACCAGTAAAATGGTTTACGGATGATAACAAAAGAACGCTTACGCTTAGGATCATGAAACTTTATAGGTACATTGATCATGACTCGCAGGTGACCCCTATTGATTTTCAGGTCACTAGTTCAAAGGTCATGGTCATGGTGACTCGACACAGGAAAATGGTTTCCGGATGATAACTCAAGAACGCTTACGCCTAGGATCATGAAACTTAGTAGGTACATTGATCATAACTCGCAGATGACCCCTATTGATTTTCAGGTCACTAGGTCAAAGGTCAAGGTCACAGTGACAAAAAACGTATTCACACAATAACTGCCACTACAACTGACAGCCCATATGGGGGGCATGCATGTTTTACAAACAGCCCTTGTAACAAGTTCGTTTTCTATTGTTTTAAATGTATTTTATTTCAGACAGAAGAAGTGCAGACAGAAGGCATTACTCCAAATGGGTCATCTAACCAGGATGAGGTAATTTTGTACCAATGATTGCTTATTATTTTGATGGGCCGATTTTAAAGTTACACTGGAAATAAAGTTAATCAAGTGTTTGAGTTTTCCATAAGCCAGTTTCCATTAATAAAGCACATAGTGCCATGATATGATTTCTCTCCTTATATATGACTGTTCAATTATATCTGCAGTGTGACATATTAACTGCTCAATATGGATCGTATTTTTGTCCTTTATGCAAATCATTGTTTTTTTGTTGTTTTTTTTTCAGGAAAACAATGCTTTAAGTACCATCAAGACACAGAAGGTAAGTCTTTTAAAATTTTGAGGTTGTACTTTTTAGCTCACCTGAACACAATGTGCTCATGGTGAACTTTTGTGATGGCCGTCAACATTTACCTTGTTAACTCTCTAGAAGCCACATTTATTGTTTAATGATCATGAAATTTAGTTAGAAAATTGTCCCTGTGAAATCTTGGGCTTTTTTGAATATGGTCACACAAGGTCAAAAACTAGGTCACGAGGTAAAATTAAAGAAAAATCTTCTTAACACTCACATTTATTGTCCAATCTTAATGAAACATGGTCAGAACATTTGTTCTTATCATATTCCAGCAGAGCTCAAAAATGGTTATGTTTAATTGAAAAACATGACCACCAGGGGGCAGGGCAGTTTTCTTTATATGGCTATATTGAAACCATGTAAACACTCTACAACAGAAGTTACATTTTTAGTCTAATCATTCTGAAAATTGGCTAGAACATTTGCATGAATAATATCTCGATCAAGATTGAAAATGGTTCTGGCTAATTGTAAAAACATGGCTGCTAGGGGTGTGTCAGTTTTCCTTATATGGCTTAAGTGAAACCTTGTTAATAGTAGAAGTGACATTTTTTGTCCAATAATAATGACACTTGCTAAGAACATTTGTTCTAACGTTATCTTGGCTGAGTTTGAAAATGAATTCGGTCTGTTGAAAAACGTTGCCATCAGAGTCGATGTTAATTTACTTTTAATAACTATATTTGAACCTTGTTAACACTCTAGAAGCCACATTTTGAATTAAATCTTCATGAACTTGGTCTTATAATATCCAGGTCAAGTTTGAAAATGATTATGGTTTTTGAAAAACTTGGCCCCCAGATAAATGATGCAGTTTTCTTGGTACGGCTATAGCAAACCTTGTTAACACTCATTGTTCTGCCCGATTATCACGAAACTTGCTTAGAACATTTGTTGTTATGATATCTCGGTGTAGTTTCGAAAATTGGTTACGGTCTTTTTAAAATCATGGTTGCCATTGAACGGGGCAGTTTGTCGTTTATGCAAGTTAAAAAAACATGGGTTCTTGGTGATGTGGCTATTTTATTGAAAAACTTTGTGAACACCACTGGTTGAGAACAGATAAGTTCTTAGGAGACTTAGCTTAGTACCTAGGGGCTTTTTGCCCTCTTGTTTATTAATATTTATTATTCTTAGAATTTAAATTCCCTTAAATTATCATCCAAAAATTAGTAAATATGTCCAATTTTAGATCACAGGTTATGTTTGTCATGAATGGCATATACGTCAAGCGTATGACCAGTTTCAAATTAAGCACTGTTGAATCTTAATGTTCAGTTAGGAGTGAACCTTTACATCACACACGAATAATAACACAAAGAAGATTCTGAAGTAGCTGTAACCTCACCAGTATTAACTAATTGATGTCTTGTACATGCTTCAAATACAATTTGACAATAAGTTCTGTAAGGTGAGTTTTTGCATTAATTTAAAATCCACTTATAACACTGCTGAATAATAACTTAACTGATTGAGTCTGTGTGTTAAGGGACAACATTTGTTATGTTATAGTGTGCACATTGAACCATCAGTATATTTGTATTGTTTTAATTGTATTCTGCTACAGGCAGAAAATCGAGGTACAGTCCCAGATGTGCCGACCAACCAAAATGAGGTATAATTTGTAACACGTGTGTGAAAGGTTAAACAGAAAAGCTTATTTTTAAAATACACATTTAAATAAAGTTAAAGCATATTTGATTTGGGAACAAGTCCTTTGCTTGAAATTAGGTACCTACCTGCTTGTAGACATATACATTGCACGGATAATACTATAAAGAGATATGCGTCGATATACTACACTAGACTATTTCCAATGAATCTCTTTAATGCAAATGTGGAGAAAGACAAGACATACATTAGTGCTTAGAGCCAATATACAAAAAAACAGAACATATTCTGTTGTATTAAGTTTAAATGTTATATCCGTTTGTATCTCAAACCTGTGTCATTTTTACTTGCATTCAATTAAATTTATTATGCTTCTGTGTGTGTGTGTGTGTGTGTGTGTGGATGGTGGGCATTTGCATCACTCCTTTGTTACAACCAACCAATGAAGAATTAAGTCAGCTGCAATCAGAGAGCCTGATATTTATGTACCATATATTTTTCAGTTTTCTAGGCTAAGTTCTTGTATTTGATAAGTGAACAATACATATTAAACCATATCTTCCACAAACATATATTGAGTTTTATGGACATGTGTATTGTATTTCAGGATGAGCTTCCTTTGATTTCATCTCTAGCTGCGGAAAGCAAGGGAAGGACATTCCAGGCAAGTCTTACTTTTAAGTACAAATAATAATGTAAACAAAGTTTAACATAATTATAGATTTCATAGTATTAACTGTACCACAATATATATGCACACTCTATGTAAGTCAGTTTTCTGCATTACAGCAAGAAGAAGGCGTTTTGTACCCAGAGGAAAAGGTTAACACGAGTACAAAAATTGAGATGACAGATCGAAGTTCACTGATGAGCTCTTATGATTCCAAAGCTTAATATGCATAGATTTATCTTCATGAAACTTTTTCAGTTATTTTTCCCAATAAAATATTGACTGAGTGTGAAACAGGCCCATGTGAGCTACCAAACTAAATCACTAGTTCAAATTAAAAAACAGCATGTTATTAATCAAGAAGTCACTTTTTGATCAATCTTCATGAACCTCAGTCAGAACATGTGTAGCTATGATATCTCAGTGAGGTGCAGCAAAAACTGTGCCAAATTAAATAACTACATGTATCTTTGATTGATTACTTTCATTATTTTGAACTCAACCTTCTCAGAATAGTCTCGTAACTTCAGGTCTCAGGTTAGCCCATTGGTCTCTTGTTCATTAACCAATATGATAACATGGTTTTCTTTGTAATATTTATTTGTTACAATAACGGTTTTGTTTTTGGCTTACATGAGCAACATGAACAATAGGTTTCATGCATTTGTAAGACGACATTTCTACATGAATCATTTTATAACGTACATTTATGAGTGTTCAGTGCAGTATCATTTCATTTGTTTTGTACCTGATTATTTATTTGAGTGCAAACATGTATGCTGTAACGAGAGGAAATATCTCTATAATTTCGTTATGATATGCTAATATATTATTTAAACTCATCTTCATGATAAAAACCCAGAAAAAAGGTGAAAAGATTGTATCTCCATTGTTTTTATCATTTTAAATATTTACTGAACAAGTCAGGGAGCAATGAAAACATTGACCTTATGATGATTCATAATAATAACAACCATGATTCCTTACTTTTTGAATTTAACATCAGCAATAATATTTTACATGATAACAAACCATAAACTTGTCATTTTTAGCTCATCTATTTTTTGAAAAAAAAATATGAGCTATTGTCATCACCTTGGCGTCGGCGTCGGCGTCCGGTTAAGTTTTGCGTTTAGGTCCACTTTTCTCAGAAAGTATCAATGCTATTGCATTCAAACTTGGTACACTTACTTACTATCATGAGGGAACTGGGCAGGCAAAGTTAGATAACTCTGTCGTGCATTTTGACTGAATAATGTGCCCTTTTTATACTTAGAAAATTTAAAATTTTGGTTAAGTTTTGCGTTTAGATCCACTTTTTTCAGAAAGTATCAATGCTATTGCATTCAAACTTGGTACACTTACTTACTATCATGAGGGGACTGGGCAGGCAAAGTTAGATAACTCTGGCGTGCATTTTGACAGAATTATGTGCCCTTTTTATACTTAGAAAATTGAAAATTTTGGTTAAGTTTTGTGTTTAGGTCCATTTTATTCCTTAAGTATCAAAGCTATTGCTTTCATACTTGCAACACTTACTATCATAAGGGGACTGTGCAGGCAAAGTAATGTAACTCTGACTGGCATTTTGACAGAATTATGTGCCCTTTTTATACTTAGAAAATTGAAAATTTGGTTAAGTTTTGTGTTTAGGTCCACTTTATTCCTACAGTATCAAGGCTATTGCTTTCAAACTTCAAATACTTTCATGCTATCATGAGGTTACTGTACCTGGCAAGTTGAATTTTACCTTGACCTTTGAATGACCTTGACTCTCAAGGTCAAATTATTAAATTTTGCTAAAATTGCCATAACTTCTTTATTTATGATTAGATTTGATTGATACTTTGACAAAACTACTCTTTCCTGACATACCACAATAGACTCCACCCAAACCATCCCCCGTGCCCCCCCCCGAATCCCCCCCCTATTTTTATTTTTTTTATTTTTTTTAAGATCATCTCACAAATGACCACCACACCCTCACACTATACCCCCCCCCCACCCCCATTTATTTTTTTTTAAACCGTTAAAAAACACAACTATTTATTTTTATTATTTTATGTTTGAAATACCGTCCAACCATCACACCCAAGAATCCCCCCCCACCCCCCCCCCCCTTTCCACACCCGAATCCCCCCCTAAATTTTTTTTTTTTTTTGTAAGATCATCTCACTAATTACCACCACACCCTCACACTATACCCCCCCCCCCCACCTCACCCCCCAATTATTTTTTTTTTTGAAAAGGTTAAAAAACACAAATATTTATTTTTATTATTTTATGTTTGAAATACCGTCCAACCATCGCACCCAAGAATCCCCCCCCCCCCGATTTTTGTTTTTTTTTGCATTTTTGGAAGATAATGTAATAAATGTCCACGCCCCTATACACCCCTCTTCACTCCACCCCTCCCTCCTTTGTGATTGAAAATGAGATTCCGTTCACCTTTAAAAAGAAAATAGATGAGCGGTCTGCACCCGCAAGGCGGTGCTCTTGTTTAAAATATTCTATCACTTAAATAAATCTTAAGGAATGCTGATATAGTTTCACTTGGTTCATGTTTAAGTTGTATGTTAATTTAATAATTGCTCACTAGTTATTTGATAATTGCTCACTAGTAATTTGATAATTGCTCACTATGGTAAATAATATATCTTTGTACTTGAGAATAGTATTATATTTGCAACAGAAAAACATGTATATAATAGAGTTGTTGATTGTAATATAGGCTTTCCAAATAGTTAATATTACTTACATATATACAAAGATAAAAGTGATTTACCCTTCCGAGCTTATATACAGTTAAGTACGATACAAACTTTTATCTTTGAAAAAAAACGTGTTCATTTCATTATGCTACAGTGTACTTCATGATTGTCAAATGTTTTGTTGATATCTGTGCTTTTATTTCAGTCATATTGATTGCTTCATCTTAGTTTGTTAGTCATAATAAATAAATGCGTGTATAATCAAATGCCGTGTTTAATTTAATCTCGTTGTCGAGATTATACAGCTTTTTTTTCAAAAAATCAAAAATAGGATATAGTTAAGTGTTATTTTCAGCTCGGCTGTTTTCGTTCATAGCCAGCTTGTCGTGTCCGTCGTCGTGTCGTCTGCTTTCCGCGTAGTGCTAAAACCTTAACATTTTGTTAACTTTTTGAACATTGGCTCTAAAATCAAAGTGCTTCCACCTACAACTTGAAACTTCATCATTATGTAGCTGCACCTTGATGAGTTCTACACGCCACACCCATTTTTGGGTCACTAGGTCAAAGGTCAAGGTCACTGTGACCTCTAAAAAAAAAAAAAAATCTGACAACCTTTCATTTATTAAAAAATGCACCCGCAGCCGAGTGTTGGCACCCATTATGAGGTGCTCTTGTTATATTATGTTCTAGCGTCGCAGAAAATTAAAATGAAGTTCAATTATTCGCAATTTCGATATTTCCCAGGATTATTGCTTGATAGTTTTTATTTACGAGTTCAAGTAAGTCATAAGACCCATGAGAACAATTTAATATACCGGGTACCAAAGGCAATATGGCAGGGCAGACGAACACTGTTATACATAAACATTAATAAGATTGCATTTTGGAATCACATAGTTAACCAACAAATAAATCAATACAATAACTGAAATATATAAATGATGATGAAGAAGACACAATAGTATTTCATTAATAGGGTAAGAAAAAGCAAATATATAATAATTTATGTGATTTCAGTGACTGTGGATATGCACATGTTTGAATAAGCATACACACCGTGACAACTTCTCTCTATATATACCTACATTCATACATACATACATACATACAAACATACATACATACATACATACATATTGAGGTCCATTATAGAAGAATATTCGCCCTTTCAAAAATATCAGAAAATGGATATTGCATTCCTGGAATATTTATGATTTACAAATAGTTGAACAACCAAAATACGGGGATATGTTCTTTGTGAAATATGTTTTACAATACACACATCAAGAGGATATTAAATATTTAACATTAATCTCCCACTACAGCTTTGGGCAGTGAAACACTTCCAAGCTAATTTAGTTACAACACAGATGAATTCTTCGTCTTCAAGGCTTTCAAAAGACAATTTATTGAAACAATATCCATAAAATAATCATTCAGTAATTGAGTTGTGCATTACAGAGAATGCACAAATAATTGATATTTTAACCGAATGTCACTCTTGAAACGAGTCATGTTGATAAGCATGTAAATAAAACGCAGCTAATTGTTTACCTTTAATATAATAATTATATATGAATTAAGGTTCATGAAAAATGTTATTTACATGCAGATGTCTAAATTGTAAATTAAAGTCTTACTATCAGAAAGAATACGGCTAATGTATTGTTTTGTTTTGTGGAATTGTCAGTCTTTAGTCTTCCGATTTCGTTTCGTCGTTTGTTGTTCACAAAATGATATGTCTGTTAATATTGACAAGAGCAATATTGTTCATTTTCGTCCATAATCTTTTGCTAGATCTGATTGTGTTTTTACTTGTGGTGACCACATTTTAAATTATACTGACATATACAAGTAACTAGGTTTAGTTTTACATGAACACTTGGATTTTTCTGTAACTGCAAAAATGGTCGCTCAGAGTGCTAGCCCTGCGTTAGGTTTAGTAATTGCCCAATGCAAGCAAATTTGGGGTGTTCCCTACAATGTTTATACAAAGTTGTATGATTCAATAGTTTGGCCTGTTATAGCATACGGCGCGGCTATTTGGGGTGATACCAGTTTTGCTTGCATCGAGGCTGTTCAAAACAGAGCAATATGAGATTTTTCTTGGGTGTGGGAAGGTATACGCCTGTTGCAGCTTTGTATGGTGAGATGGGATGGATTCCCCCATTTGCCCAGCAATGGAAAGTAATTGCAAATTTTTGGGCTTAACAAACAAATAGCATTCTGGTCAGAAGGTAAACCTGAAAAACTTGTATTTCAAGGTTCATTAACAACTGAAAGATAACAATTTATATTGCTATTGTAATATAGATGTACCTATTTCAAAGTTGTTGCTTGTTAGAAAGTTAGAGCAAAGTATGTTTAATAAGTATAAGAATGATTGGTTTTTAAATATTAATTCTGTAACTGGGCCCTCACAGAGGATTTTAATGTTGAATAATATTGTACCATGATAATGTCCTTAAAGCATCGTTCAGCATTTTGTAAATTTAGATGTGGAGTCGCTCCTATAAGAATTGAGACTGGTAGATATGAAGGGCTACCTCTATTAGAAGATGAAAAGCATGTCATGATAGTTTTCATTATATGATAATATAAGCTCTGATTTGATTGATAAGGCAATTTTTATGGTGCCTGAGTTTCAGGGTTTGCATTCTGTTGATGAAATGTCAACTTTATTCACTAATTTGTCACAAATAAGAAGTTGTGCCAAAACCCGCTATTTGATTTTACAAAGAAGAAATTTTTATACGTGTAAATAAGATCTTAATTGGTTTTATTTTACAGCGAGCTATAGCATGGTAAAGTGCCATTATTTAAAATTTGATTTTACTATAATACAATAGGCCTATGTAAATAAGACCTAAAGTTTTAATATAGTGGAGAATGATGACATGGCATAGTCCACATCAATATTTGGTTTGCTGTAACTTCACTAGATGTCAGCTCACAATGATTAGAGTTGCTTATCACCCTGGTCCGCTCTTGGTAAATGGTGTTTTGGATCCTGTGTAGATCTGTTTGCCATGATCTAGTATACCATTTGCTTGGTTGAACCTGCTAGGTCTTTTGGCAATGCTCAATTTGATCAAACTCACTAATTACTATACGTATGTTACACTATATATGTGTGGCTTGACAAAAGTCATCTTCTGCACATAAAGAAAATGAATTAATACTCTTAGCAAAATGTGTAAATAATTATTGGCAGTGTTTTATACATATATTATGATGTATTTTGTGCAAGTTGTGTCAAGCAGTAAACAGCTCTCTGTGTTGGTGTGTCTGTTTTTTTAAGCGCTTGTGTTGGGGCTGCTTAGTGGAAGACATAATTTGTACAATACTATCATCTCATTTAGCTCAGAATGCTGAGCAGCAATACATGTGTTTTATGATACTATGGTAAATAAGACCTAGTTTTAATATAGTGGAGAACGATGACATGGCATAGTCCACACCTATATTTGGCTTGCTGTAACTTCACTTAGATGTCAGATCACAATGATTAGAGTTGCTTTTTACCTGGTCTGTTCTTGGTAAATGGAGTTTTTGGATCCTATTTAGATCTGTGTGCCATATCTGGTATACGAATGGCTCGGTTTAACCTGCCGGGTCGTTCGGCAATGCTCAGTTTGATCAAACTCACATTCTATGTGTGGATTGTTGAATTGTGACAAGTCATCGTTCTTCAAGCAAAGAAATTGAAGTAATACTCTTTGCAATATGTGTAAATATTTATTTGCTGTGTTTTATAGATATATTATGATGTAGTTTGTGCAAGTTGTATCAAGCAGTAAACAGCTCTCTGTCTGTGTTTGTGTGTCTGGCTCTTTGAGCGTTTGTGTCAGGGCTGCTTAGTGGATGACATAATTTGTACAACACTACCATCTCTTATAGCTCAGAATGCTGAGCGGCAATTCATGTGTTTTATGATACTATTGTTATGCTCTGTAATGTGTAATATTGTGTTGATGAGATGTAAATAAACTATTAAATCTAAATCTGCAACATTTGGTTTATGCAGGGACCCCAATTATAGGTGCCTGTGTTTATGACACCATGTTTTTCTTTGTCTGGACAGTATCCCATCATAACGAGATAATTGGTTTGCGATGAACAAAGGTGCAATTTAACACCGGGTTAAAATGCTGCAACAAAGAGTGTCAAAATTGGTGTGAACATTTAAATAACACAAATACATTTATCAAGAGAATTTATTTAATGTGTATCAAGGTAAGTTTTTTAAGACATATAATAGTTCAAATCAGTATATGTTGCGTACATAAAATCGATCTGTTCATTGTTTGTTGTCATCCTTTATTGTTTTTTTATGCCCCCGGTAGGGTGGCATATAGCAGTTGAACTGTCCGTCAGTCAGTATGTCAGTATGTGTGTCAGTCTGTCTGTTCGTCCAAAAAAAAACTTAAACGTTGGCCGTAACTTTTTCACTATTGAAGATAGAAACTTGATATTTGGTATGCATGTGCATCTCACGGAGCTGCACATTTTGAGTGGTAAAAGGTGAAGGTCAAGGTCATCCTTCAAGGTCAAATGTCAAATATATGGCGTCTGAGGGTCCGTCCAAAAACTTTAACATTGGCCATAACTTTTTCACTATTGAAGATAGCAACTTGATATTTGGCATGCATGTGCATCTCACGGAGCTTGACATTTTGAGTGGTGAAAGGTGAAGGTCAAGGTCATCCTTCAAGGTCAAATGTCAAATATATGGCGTCTGTCTGTCCGAAAACTTTAACATTGGCCATTACGTTTTCAATATTGAAGATAGCAACTTGATTTTTGGCATGCATGTGTATCTCGTTAAGCTGCACATTTTGAGAAGTGGAAGTTCAAGGTCAAGGTTATCCTTCAAGGTCAAAGGTAAAAAAAATAATTAATGCGGCGTTCTCATAAAGTTGCACATTGCGAGTGGTGGAAGTTCAAGGTCAAGGTCATCCTTCAAGGTCAAAGGTCAAAAAAATATCAAATCGGGGTTCTCATGAAGCTGCACATTGTGAGTGGTTCAAGGTCAAGGTCATCCTTCAAGGTAAAGGTCATCCATCAAGGTCAAAGGTATAAAAAATAAAAAATAAATTCAAAGCGGCGTTCTTATGAAGCTGCACATTGTGAGTAGTGGAAGTTCAAGGTCAAGGTCATTCTTCAAGGTCAAGGTCATCCTTCAAGGTCAAAGTTAAAAAAAAGTTGTTTTTTTTCAAAGCGGCGTTCTCATGAAGCTGCACATTAAGAGTGGTGGAAGGTCAAGGTCATCCTTCAAGGTCAAAGGTAAAAAAAAAAATTAATGCGGCGTTCTCATAAAGTTGCACATTGCGAGTGGTGGAAGTTCAAGGTCAAGGTCATCCTTCAAGGTCAAAGGTCAAAAAAATATCAAATCGGCGTTCTCATGAAGCTGCACATTGTGAGTGGTTCAAGGTCAAGGTCATCCTTCAAGGTCAAGGTCATCCATCAAGGTCAAAGGTATAAAAAATAAAAAATAAATTCAAAGCGGCGTTATAATGAAGCTGCAAATTGTGAGTGGTGGAAGTTCAAGGTCAAGGTCATTCTTCAAGGTCAAGGTCATCCTTCAAGGTCAAAGTTAAAAAAAGTTGTTTTTTTTCAAAGCGGCGTTCTCATGAAGCTGCACATTAAGAGTGGTGGAAGTTCAAGGTCAAGGTCATCCTTCAAGGTCAAAGGTAAAAAAAAATAATTTCAAAGCGGCGTTCTCATAAAGCTGCACATTTTGAGTGGTGGAAGTTCAAGGTCATCGTTCAAGGTCAAAGGTAAAAAAAAATAAAATTCAAAGCGGTGCAATAGGGGGCATTGTGTTAATTCTGAGGAACACATCTCTTGTTTGTTCATTAAATTAATTTTATTTTGAAATGATTTCAATTTCTGATGCATCTTTTGACGATTTTAAAACCTATAAATTATAAAGCGTTGCAACGCGAAACGATTGAATAATTTGGAGAGTTCTGTTTTTGTCGTTAAATTTTGTGAAACTACGAAGATTGCTTATATAAGGTATAAAATACGTTAAGTATGTTTACTAGGCGGAATAGCTCAGTAGGCTAAAGCGTTTTTACTTCAGGACTCTGGCAGGACTCCAGGGGTCACTGGTTCGAAACCTGCTCCGGGCAATGTTCTTTTCCTTTTTTTTATTTTATTCTTGATTTTTTACTGGAGCTTTTACGATCCAATGTTTACATTTATCAATATAAAGCATTTAATGAATAAGTTAAAAAATGCCAAAATCTGTGAAAAGGCCCCTTTAATAAACATTATTCTGCATTATGTCAATAAAATAATAAATATGCGCATATCTATTTAACGTTCGTCGCTTGCAATAGTATTCAATCATTTATCAATCAAACAACTCATTCTTCAGACATACATTTGTAAAAATTGTGATTTTCAAACGAATTTATCTCAGATACATTATTTTATTTAGACACGTTGATTCCGTGCTTTTTATATTTTGTTCATAGTAAAATTACTGGAGCATGCCACTTTTAATGTTATCATGTGTAATGCTTTCATTTACAACATTTATAACTCTACAAATACAGTACAACAACAAAAACATGTTCACTTTTATGATTTGATTAAAAAGACTAGTTTTAAAGAATGCCTTTTGATATGAGCATTTTGCAAAAGGATATTTCTTACTTTTGTTTATTTTGCAAATATTTGTGCGCATACTCGCAACTTTATACATGGATGTCTGCATTCTGCTTGGTTAATACTCGACGTTATATCAACGTTGATATTTGGTTTAGGTCGAAATTATTTTTTCAACTGATAGATAAATAAATTCATATTTTCATACACTTTAGTTGCGTATAAAGTGATATTAAGCAGTCTGTCAACATCGAATATACATTTGCGTGCTAAGGGGGCACACTACAGTTTTTCAAAAATCGGCTATACTGGTTGCCGGGATGGGGGCACTGTTCGTCCTCACAGCTGACACAACGTCTACACCTGAAATCATACAAAACATATAGTCAGTATTGTTGGGGGTATGTCTTCCGGGGGCAGGGGATATATTTTTGACCAAATTTCGAGTTCCGTAAGGCCGCAAACAGTCAAATCCATTGCATCAAAACAGAAAGTGACACAAGAAAGCCTTTTTGTGTCAGTGTCATAGCATAGGCAATATACATTGAAAATACAACCAAAGACAAGGCTTGCTTCTTCACTTGTGAAACTATGGCCCTTGATCTTTCCCCCCACCCACCTCATTTTTAATGAAAAATTGAGAAATTTGACCCATTTCATGGCATGCACAGAACATTCAAACAGAATGCAATCCTAGTTTTGGCTACATTACTCATTAATTTCATCCCTGTGCTTTGTTTATTTGCCTAGAAAAGTGTCTCCCATACGTTTAGATTTTTCACAATTTACCTTCAAAGTTTTGTTCTGTTTCTGCAGCGTGAAATATTGACTTCCGACAAAAGTGAAAACCTTCTTTTTGAAGATTCAAAATTTCCTTGCTAGGGAGCTGTGGCTAGTTGTAATGTTTTTTTCCAAAATTTTGAGACATTCTTGCTACAACCTAACACAAGAAATACATCTTATAAATACCTAATTGATTTTTAAAGACCATAGGTAACACCTACCCTAAAGATATGTAATTTTCATGGACCCCCCTTTCACTGATATATCCCCTGCCACCTTAAGTTTTTTAATATATGCATAATAAAACAAAAAGCTTTTGTTATATTGAAATATAATGTTTAATGAATTAAATGCGACATTTCTGGACTGTATCCTGTGTTTTGTTTGTATTTTATAGTAATTCCAAAATTTCACACAATTCAAGGGAAACAACCAGAACAGAAATAATCCAAAAAATAGTGTTCCTATTCACAACATTTGACTCTATTTAGTAGAGAAGCACACAAGTTATATGTCAAATGTTTAAAATGATTATTGACACTATCAATCAGTCTTACAGATGTATATTCCCATATGATTACATAATACATGCACCAAATATTGATATTCATTCATTAAAATACCATTCAAAATTAGATCACTCCATAAGAAATCACAGCACAGTTATAAAAACAATCACGCTAGGAAAAACAAAGGTGTACTTTTCAAAAAAGGAGTATTTCCAAACTATAAAGTTTCTGCAGGCATGTGCCCTGTGTAGAGAAACAAGTTCAAGATTCTATTCCGTTGAATTCAGACCCTGACCTGGAAAGTGTCGTGCGATTGGGTGATTCTGTGGCTAACGATGTCTTGAATGCGTGTAATCGTTCTCGGGGTCCACTCGTTCTCCCTATTAAACTGCGACCACATCAAACAGTACCACAGTCTGAAAATAAAAGTGCTACAATTGGAAACAGTGGGCAAATATATCTGACTATGAGAACATCATTGTAAACAAGACACAGCTTGGAAACATTTTCAAGTGCATAGGGAACCTTCATGAGCACATATTTTCCTTTTGTTAATGCTTTGAGGCCCATAACTTAAGTGCTTGATGTTGACACAAAGTTTACTGTGGCATAAATGTGACACATGCATTTTTGATGACATGGCATGTTTATTTTCAAGATAATATAGTGCATGGTGAGCTTTAAGCCTTAGCCTTTTGCCGCGGAAACTACACCGCAGAACACCATAGACGCTTGGAGCGTACGCCCCCTTCCAGATGTGGCATTCACTTATTATTTCGTATATATTATCAAATAAATGCTTCAATCTTAGTCTTTCTTCATCTGTTAGGTGTCACATGAAGAAATATGTTGCCATAATGACTTCAAATAAGAAGAAAAAAAGAATTTATGTTTGCGGCATGTTACAAACCACTATTTTGCATAATTTTCCTATTTTTACCAACTTTTTCTACAAAACTGCAGACTTATCTTGCTTATTTAAGTATTCAAGCTCAGAAAATGTGCAAATGTAGATGCTATTACACAAATATGAGTTTAAACATTGTTTTCCAGTGCGAAACCAGCACACGTGAAATTTTCCTAAAATTAGCAATGGTTTTAACATTATTACCTCCCTTTGTTTTCCATAATCTCAACCATAGCGGTTAAAAGATATATGCAAAATTATGTTCGATTTGTTACCGCAACACATTTGTGGAATACATGTATCAATTTTCGTATGATATACACAATTTTAAAATTTTGCGTTTTGCTATTAAGGGGGCAGGGGATATATTTTTGACCAAATTTCGAGTTCCGTAAGGCCGCAAACAGTCAAATCCATTGCATCAAAACAGAAAGTGACACAAGAAAGCCTTTTCGTGTCAGTGTCATAGCATAGGCAATATACATTGAAAATACAACCAAAGACAAGGCTTGCTTCTTCACTTGTGAAACTATGGCACTTGATCTTTCCCCCCACCCACCTCATTTTTAATGAAAAATTGAGAAATTTGACCCATTTCATGGCATGCAAACAGAATGCAATCCTAGTTTTGGCTACATTACTCATTAATTTCATCCCTGTGCTTTGTTTATTTGCCTAGAAAAGTGTCTCCCATACGTTTAGATTTTTCACAATTTACCTTCAAAGTTTTGTTCTGTTTCTGCAGCGTGAAATATTGACTTCCGACAAAAGTGAAAACCTTCTTTTTGAAGATTCAAAATTTCCTTGCTAGGGAGCTGTGGCTAGTTGTAATGTTTTTTTCCAAAATTTTGAGACATTCTTGCTACAACCTAACACAAGAAATACATCTTATAAATACCTAATTGATTTTTAAAGACCATAGGTAACACCTACCCTAAAGATATGTAATTTTCATGGACCCCCCTTTCACTGATATATCCCCTGCCACCAAAGAATACATGGATAGCCATGGTGCACCCACTTGCTCTATATTTTTATCATGGAAAATCAGCCAATCTAGGGGTCTGAATGTCACCTGTTTTGGCGGCCATTTCCGTGATATTCAACACTTATTTACCACTAAACTGCAAATACCAGTTGATTAAACACTTTCTGTTTTACTGCATCACTAACCAGATATTTGACCGACACCGAAGAATCCTAGGGTCATCGACGTGTTTTTTCACAGAAATTCAGTTGAGTGGAGGCACCTTTAAAATTCGTGCAAAATTAGCCTTCAGAGCTAGAAACCAGCATGTACGTATTTCGTGACCTTTATTGGCAGCGCAGCAGAGATACTGGCTATGCACTGGACACATTTTCGAATTCACTAGGCATGCATTTCAAACTGCCACCACTCAAATCTGATACTCTAAACTTGTAAAACACTATTATTGCTGCTCAGTTTCATTGTATCCCTATTTATTAGAAATTTCTCCCCTTGCCAATTCGAGACTAAGGCTACAAACTGTATATTGCTAACTAATTACCATTTAAATGTTGTGAAATACATCTAGTTGGAATTTTAAATAGGGTCGGAAGCCCGGGGGGGGGGGGGGGGGGGGTAACTTCCCAAAGTTTTGGGTAAGGGTGTCCCGCCGAGACTTCCGAAATGTTACCCATTTTTATACCGGAACTCTGATAAGGTAGACCCATTTTGATACAAGATTTTTGAAAAAGCAGACCCATTTGTATACGATACCATTGAGAAAATGGACCCATTTCAATACAAGAATTTTGAATGTAACGATTTCGTCACTTAATATACGACGTATGTTAATATATGACGTCACAGTATCATCTTGGGCGATCAAGCAACAGATAAAAACAGTCAAGTTACTACCCGGAGTTACTGCATCTTTCTGCCTACTGAAATTTACTTTTTTGATACCCATTTATATACAAGAATGACAATTATCATACCCATTTTGATGCTGATACCTTCAAATCTTTATGCATTTATATACAAGCAAATTGTTGATTTCAATACCCATATCGATACTTAGATGCTCAAAACCATACCCGTATCGATAATTTTAGTCGAAAAACAAACCCCATAAAATCGGCACACCCCTATACACCTGTATATAGGAAGTTACCCCCCCCCCCGGGGTCAGAAGTATTTTTATTGATAATTTAATTTGAGGTATAGCAGGGAATTGTTTATTCAATATACATTTGTATCCTTTGATTTCTTTATGAACTTTTAAGAATCTACCTTGCAGGCATCGTTCTTGAATGATAAAATCTCGCTATTTTTCGTATTTGCAAATAATGCACACAGAGTTGCCGTTCGTTAGCGTGGCGCTTCATACGGACATGCGAAGAAAGTACACCGCCCAGTTTGAAATTGAAAACACGATTCAGTACTGCGTACCGTTACCGTTTCAAGAGCGTAGACAGTTTGTTTGTTTTTTGTCGTAGAGCTTAATTACAATTTCGTTAGGTATGTAATTAAATTTATGTACGTAGATTCTGTTCTAGTTTATGTTCTAGCACATCCTTAAATTATGACCGATCGTTGCATTACATTTTTGCATCGGCGCCATTTTTGCATGATAATTTGTTTTTAATTCTAATTTTGATCATTTCGCTGTTTTGCATGCGTTCAGAATTTATAAATGATGTAATATATATATATATATATTTATATATATATATATATATATATATATATATATATATATATATATATAAGATATATAAACAATCGTTTGAAGTGTGTTTTTTGTCGTTTTTTGTTATTGTTAGGAACGAAATTTTAATCTTGGTTAGGTATCAACGATTGGTCCTTATCTGACTCGACCCTGCAAACGTTCTGGAGCTAAATTTAGCTTGCACCTTCTTTAACATTTCTAGAAAACCCCTAAATTTACAAATTATCTGTAAATTACTTGTAAATTTATTGATTTATAATTTTTCAACCTGTCGATCAGTTTCATGATGTCCTAGCTACGTCTCCATGGACTATACCTGTTTATAATAACGCTGATAATAGTTTAATACTTAATTCTCTTTGGGGCAATTTGCACTTTACCGGAACGTACGTAAGCACAACACCTAACACCTAACACAACACCTAATAATGCTTTTTATCCTCTATATATCCTTACCGCTCCCAAATTCCCGCTTTGTCGATAGTGGTAAACAACTGCGTACCGGTAAAGTGCAATCTAGCCTTCTCTTTTTTTATGCCCCCGGATCGAATGATCGGGGGTATATTGATTTTGGTTTGTCTGTCTGTCATTGTATGTGTCTGTCATTCTGTCCCAAAACTTTAAACTTGGTCATAACTATTGCAATATTGAAGATAGCACAATTATATTTGGCATGCATGTGTATCTCATGGAGCTACACATTTTGAGTGGTGAAAGGTCAAGGTCATCCTTCAAGGTCAAAGGTCAAATATATGGCTTCAAAGCGGCGCAGTAGGGGCCATTGTGTTTCTGACAAACACATCTCTGTGTTTCTGACAAACACATCTCTTGTTCATTTGTCTTATAGTTTGACTTGTCAGAACTTGTTTATTATTCCCTAACTTATTTTGGTACTAAATGGTTTTTTAACTCCACAAAAAGAATATATATTAATTATATATATATTGATAATGTTAAAAGCCCTTTAATTCCTAGTTGCAATAATACAACTCACAGCTTTTTACCCTCCGGGTAACTGAGCTGTACGTATGTACTCGTAAAAGCTCAAAGCATTCAAGAAGAACTATTTAATTCCTATTAATTGTGAAATTTTCTTTATTTTTCTTCAGACTTACAATGAAGGAAGGTACTATTCACTGTAAAATTCTAACATCAGTACAGGATTAATGTGTATTAACATTATAACTAAGAGCTTTGGTAAATGTTTGTCTGCTTTCATTCATTTTCATGAAAACAAATTAGTTTTTAAGAAAGATTCTAACGAGACCGCAAATAACTTTCAAAGACAAAGAAGAAAATAGACATTGGGTTATTTTGTGAAATACCAAGGTATCCTAAAAATAGAAACATTTTAAATAACATAATTCAAAACTACAATATGTTAGATATCTGGCGTACAGTATACCCAAACGAAAGCAAATTCACCTAGCACTCAAACACAAAACCAACAATATTTTGTAGATTAGACTATTTTTTAATATCTGAATCTCTTTGCAACATTATTGACACATGTAACATATATCCAGGATTTATGACTGACCACTCTCTAGTTGAACTTAAACTGCACAATATACAACCTGAAAGAGGCCCAGGATACTTTAAAATTAACAACAGCATCTTATTAGATACACAATATCAAACACAAATAAAACAGGAAATATTAAATACAGTTCAAAATAATAAAGATTCAAACTCAAACACCTTATGGGAAGTAATTAAAGGAAATATACGTAACACAACAATTAAATACACATCATTTTAACAAAAAGAAACACACAAACTTGAAACTGAAACCATCAAAACCATTGAAACACTTGAAAAACAATTGCATCAAACAAACACAAATGATACCACCGACATTGAAAATGAAATAACATTAAAAAAACAAATATTAGATGGAATCTATCATACACATCTCAATGGAATAATACTAAGAGCGCGTGCACAGCATGTTGAACACAATAAAAAAATACAAAATATTTCGCAAACATTGAAAAACGTAGAAGTGAACAAAAAACTGTACACAAATTAGTAGTCAATGGCAAAGATATAACAAACAGGACTCAAATACTAGAAGAACAACGTTTATTTTTCGAAACCCTCTATAAACGAAAAAATGTTGAAAATAACACCCTTTTTAAAAATACACATCACGCTTTAAACCAGGAGGAAAAACAACTGTGCGACGGATTGCTTAATGAATATGAATGTGGATTAGCCCTAAAAGAAATGCAAAATAACAAAAGCCCAGGATCTGATGGCATCACAATCGAATTTTATAAAATATTCTGGAATGATATAAAAACACATCTAATTAATTCACTTAACTATTCATTTAACAACGAAAACTTAACTACGCTACAAAAACAAGGTATTATATCACTTATTCCAAAACCTGAAAAAAACTTAGAATCCTTATCAAACTTGCGCCCGATTAGTTTACTAAACAATGATTATAAAATTGCAACTAAAAGTATAGCAAACAGAATAAAAAAATATTACCATCAATCATTTCAAAATCTCAATCTGGTTTCATAAAAGGACGTTACATTGGTGAAAACGTTCGTCTTATCCAAGGATGCATAAACTATTTCAACAATTCAAATAATCCTGGTCTAATATTCTTTACAGACTTTCAACAGGCATTCGATTCGCTTGATCATTCATTTATGTTCTCTTGCTTAGAAAAAAATGAACTTTGGTGAAAGTCTCATTCAATGGGTCAACTATTCTATACCGATATTAACAGTATTATCATTAACAATGGCTTCTTTTCAAACAGTTTTAACATCGAACGAGGGGTTCGACAAGGATGTCCACTCTCATCATCGCTATTTATTATTTGCATCGAGTATCTATCACATCACATCCAATCAAATAAACACATAAAAGGCATATCACTAGAACCTGACGAAGAAATTAAACAGTCCCTATTTGCTGACGATGCAACTTATTTTTTAAACGACAATTACGATTCTTTCCATAACCTAATAGAGTCGCTAACCCTTTATGGAATGACATCGGGTCTTAAACTAAACAAAAGTATATGTACTGTGCTACGAGTAGGTAAATTAAAACAAAGTAATGTCCAATATAAAAAAGAAATGAAATTTAATTGGACATCCGATGAAGCCACAACTTTATGAATTACTTTCACAAACAATGAAAAGGATACAGTTCTTAAAAACAAACTACCTAAATAACAGAATTTTAAAAACTGCTTAAAATCATGGCATCACCGTAAACTTACACTAATCGGAAAAAACCCAGTATTGAAAACGTTTGCACTTTCTAAATTAATTTATGTATTAACAGTTCTCCCAAATCCACCAAATGATGTTATTAACGATATAAAATCAGCAATATTTAATTTCATATGGGAAGGTAAGCCTGATAAAATAAAACGAACTCAGTTAATTCAATCTATAGAAAATGGAGGTATCCAATTAACGAACATTGGCTCATTCTTGAATGCAATCAAATGCAGCTGGATTAAAAGATACCTAGATAATACCAATACGAGTAAATGGAAATTATTCTACCAGAAAATCCTAAAAAAATATGGTGACTTCTTACTCTTTGAATGTAACATCAGCGATACTATCTTACATGAAATTGATAACGAAAACATATTTCTGTCTGATGTTCTATCCGCATGGAGTGATGTCACTCATAACCTAGAAACCCAAACCAGCAGTAAAACTATTTTATGGAACAATAAAGACATAACTTCAAACAATAAGACGTTTTTCTAGAAAGATTGGTTTGAACGAAGCATTAAATATGTCGACCAATTATATGACTACAGAATTAAGGATTTCTACTCTTTTGATGATCTATGCTACATATACGGAATACCTTTAAATAATTTTCTGAAGTACTACACACTAATCAAAAGCATACCCATACATATTAAATCTGAAATCAATACAAATAATACACCATGTACTCAAACAACATTCGTAGAAAACATACTTGGAAGAAAAAACAAAACGAATAAAATATTTTATACACTACAAATTAAAAACCCTACAGAAAACTCCAAAACCCAAAATAAATGGCAAGTCCTTTTCGGAGAACATAAACTTAATTGGAAACACATATTTACCATGCCATATAAAGCAACTATTGAAAGCACACTGAGAAATTTTCAATATAAATACATCCATAGAATTATAGCTACAAATAAATATCTCTTTAAATGCAAATTATCTAACTCAAATCTGTGTGACTTCTGCGGTGAAAACATCGAAACTATAGAACATCTTTTTTGGGAGTGCAAACACATCCAGCCTATTTGGAATCAATTAGTATCTTTTCTTGAACAACAGCAACTAAACGTTAAACTATCTTTCTTAAATGTAAGTTTCGGAATTTACTAATTGAAATCAATAGACTGTAATAATATTGTGAATTTTATTCTTATATCGATGAAATATTTTATCTTTAACATGAAGTACAAAAAACAAGTACCAAATTTTTATTGTTTTGTCCATAGTCTTAGACTAAAAATCCAGATTGAGAAAGAAATAACCCTCAGTAATGACACACTACAAATCTTTGAACAAAAATGGAATCGGATTAAATTCTCATAATGTTTGTCCACTTAAATACATTTCACTCTAATGTTAGTTTATCTTTCTAAAATATTTTTGTATATTTTTTTTTTCAATCTTATAAGATCATTGTGAATATACAACAAAACACACAATTCCAGTATGCTTTCTTCCCACTTTATACAACTCATCATTTTTCATAACTATTCTTCTGTTGTTCTTTTCTTTTCTCTTTTAAAAAAAAACACCTATCACAAACAACCAAAGAAAAAACATATAAGCCCAGTTTTTTTTGTTTGTTTTTTTTGTTGTTTGTTTTTTTAATTTTATGGAAACCAAAAAAGTATATATATTAGCATATCTTATATAACATGTCTGAACTTTATTGCTTTGTACAATCACTATGTTGTATGATCATATACATGTATACATTGTATGTATTATATTGAATAAAAAAAAGAAATACCAAGGTATTAAGTCCAAGTCAAATGACGTTTATGACTGTTACTCTGTGCAATGTAGTTCTCGACGCTTTATTCCGCTGCTGTCCAAGTATGTCTTGTTGAAATCGAAATAATCAGTTTCCCTGATTGGTCTATATTTTGCGTTCTTATACGAATAAATATTTTGTTTATTTTTGCTGTTCTTATCGTTGCATGATTAAAATATAGTTGCTTATTTTTTTTATTAACAATATAGTTATCTTTTACGTAGTTGATTTATAAACTATTTTGATTTTTTTAGATGAAGAAAGGCATGGACGAGAAACTCCATCAACTTCAAGAGGCGTGTCATCTGAGTCTTTTAAACAAACTTCTTCAGAATCACACCAGGAAAAGCGTGATACCTTTCCAATATAAACTGAGCGAGAGTAAATTTTCTTGAATTAAGAAATGTAATTTCTGTTTTCAAACTTATTATTACGAACAGTATGAAACTGTTAAATAGACTGTGGTTTCACTTTTGTACTTCAATGTCTGTTGAAGAAGTAGTTGCCCATACACTAAGCTGATACTCATATGTGTTGACTGTCAACATTTAATGTGTTCTTTAATTATATTTTCTATCTACTCTTTGTTCTAGAAATTAAGGTAACCAACTTGTTATGATTAAGCGTTTCACTGACAGGGGCAGTGGATTCTTAGCAGTGTTTGATAATTGTAATTTCTACGTAGGCATACGTCTAGCTACTACTGGTTGAAAAAGATTAAATAGTCAGTATATATTTTCTAGGCTTCCGGAGAAAGGTATTATATTGTATTAACGGTCCGTAACTTTAAAAACCAATGTGAGTTCAACCAAATTTCAACGTTGATCGTTGATCTGACGTCTGAGGTTGGATCCTCAACGTTGTTTCAACTTTCAAATGCAATGAAAATTTAACCAAATATCGACGTTAAGTCAACGTTGTTTCAACGTTGTTTCAACGTTGAATCAACGTTGATTCAACGTTGATATCGACTTTGATTTTAGGTTGATGCCTCAACGTTGTCTCAACTTTCAAAATCAAATATAAATCCAACCAATTTTCAACGTTGAATATGACGTTGATTCAACGTTGAATCAACGTTACTGTGTCTGCTGCGAAAATACAATGATATTTTACCTTTGACCTTGAAGGATGACCTTGACCTTGACTTTTCATCACTCAAAATGTGCAGCTCCGTGAGATACACATACATGCAAAATATGAACTTGCTATCTTCAATATTGCAAAAGTTATCAAACCAAGGTTAAAGTTTTGGGACACACACAATGACTGAGACAATGACAGACAGACAGACAGACAAACAGGCCAAAAACAATATACCCCCGATCTTTCGATCCGGGGGCATAAAAAGTCACATAATTATGTCAGAAAAACTTGAAACAGTAATCTACTCTTGCCTACATATTGGGGGTTTATGGTGATCAACAAGTGTGCTAGGTATCAAAGCTATTAGTGTATGGGCATTGAAAATATTTGAGTTTGAGATACTTATAAAATTTGACTTAACATTTACATGGGAACGAGGACATGGACGCCGATGCCGTGGTGAGTGCAATAGCCCTCTTATTCATCGAATAGTTGAGCCAAATATGAACCTTATTAACACAATTGAAAACAAGAGATTGCCAAGGAATATTGTCCCCTACCGATGGAACTCCACCATTTTCAGTATTCTTATATATATATATATATTTGTTGCCATAGCAACCAGAATTCTTGACGTAGGAACAAAAGGAAATGACGTGCATAATCTCCATATTGCCATCTATCCATGTTCCAAGTTTTATGATCGCAGGATCCAGAAAAATGTGACAGACAGACTGACTGACAGACAGAGCGCACACCATAAGTTCCCCCCGGTTTCACCGGTAGGGGACAATAAGCATTGATATTTACATCAATTTAAACCATTTCAAATCAACAACTTTGGGTTAAGGTACTGTCTTTAGCCTTTCTACCTCCACCACCAGTCCTTTCCGGAGCATACTTTAAAAATCTCTTGATAACGTCATCAATTCCAGTGACTGTCACTTTGCCCTGATGAGATTTCATCACTGATTCTGCGAAAAAAAGAAATTATTTAATATCTGTTTCAGACATACTCAAAATAATTAATTTGGTAGAATGTGAATGCTGATTCTTACTTTAAAACTTTTAAACATATATCAATAAATATGAAGTGTTAATTTTAGCAATAACATTAAAACATGGTTGAATTATAATCTGAAATTTTAGAGGCAGACAGGTCAGATATCGAGAGGATATTTGTTCATTTCAGTATAAGATATTAATTTTATTTCATGTGTGTTCATAGAAATTAATTTTCATGATAGGCATAGCACCAAGTGAAAATATTATTGTCCTATGATCACAAGTGAAGTGAAATAAAATAGATTTTAGACCGAAATAAAAAAAGTATTTTTCCTTTATGCTTTATTTAACGAAAATATATAGCCTAAAGTAAATAACCTATTATTTTCCCATAAGCGATTGTTATTTTCACAGCTTTATTTCACAGGACTTCTATTTATCTTGTTCTCAGGAGATAATATCTTGTTACCAAATGTTATCACCACTTCCCCATAGTATAAATTTAGAAATTAATAAATGCACTATAATTTGTTACCGGAGTTTGATCTACAAATAATGCTTACCAACAACTGCAGAATAAATTTGTGTCGACTTGAACGGGAATTTGCGATTTTTCCCCAGCATGTTCATAATTTGCCATCAGACTATTGTGAAAGATTCTGAAATTAACATGTAACTTAAATTAAGTATTAAGATTCCAAGTCTTTCACATTAGAAAGTAAAATATACTAAAAAAATGTGAAGATTAATATATAATATTTAAATTAAGTCATAGACCAATGTTACCATAAGATACTTCTTTATTCATTCTGTCTTTTCTCATTTATTTATAGTTGTCAGGTATCAACAAAAAATGTCACCAATCAAATTTCTTTTCAATTAAGCTTCTAAACACCATAATATCAACACATTATTAAATCATTGCACATACCTATCCATGGCTTTTTTGGTGTGATCACCTGGTGTCACGCCCCCTACTCTTCCTAATGCTACTGTCTAGAATAATAAAATTAATTTAATGTTGTGAATATGAAGTAACAAGAGCTGTCACCATAGGATGACATATGCCCTCTATATGCTTTGATAGAAGTTATGAGCATTTTCCAAAACCTAAACGCAGATTTCGAAACCTAAACGCGGAATCTAAGTTCAAGGTCAAGGTAACAGGGGTCAAAATTTGTGTGCGTATGGAATGGCCTTGTCCATATACACATGCATACCAAATATGAAGGTTACATCTGAAGCGACATAGAAGTTATGAGCATTTTTCGAAACCTAAACGCAAAGTGTGACGGACAGACGGACGGACAATGTGATCACTATATGACCTCCTTCGGGGGCATAAAAACCAATATATACAGGAACTGAAAGGCTGCTTTTCAAAAATAAATTTTCTGTTTAAGTAAAACGAATTGTATTTTCTGGTCATTATAATATATGTCAGTTTAAAATTGAACTAATGGCCTCGAAGAAATATGAATTCAATGAAATAAGAATAAAAAATAAAATTCATATGCAAGCAATCATCAAAATGAGTCAAATAAAGGAAGACATACCAGGCGTTGAAAAGTCTCTGTTGATGCCAACATCTCATCAAACTCCTGTAGTTCATCTACAGTATGCATTTGATTGATGGCCATTCCGTCCTCAGCACTCGGAACAGGAGCTAATGTCAAGGAATATTTTATCACCGTTGAAAGATATAATACCTTTCTCTGGAAGCCTAGAAAATATATACTGACTATTTAATCTATTTCAACAAGTAGTAGCTAGACATATGCCTACTAAGAAATTACAATTATCAAACACTGCTCAGAATCCATTTCCCCTGTCAGTAAAACGCTTAATCATTACAAGTAGGCTACCTTAATTTCTAGAACAAAGAGTAGATAGAAAATATAATTAAAGAACACATTAAATGTTGACAGTCAACACATATGTGTATCAGCTTAGTGTATGGGCAACTACTTCTTCAACAGACATTGAAGTACAAAAGTGAAACCACAGTCTATATTAAAGTTTCATACTGTTAGTAATCATAAGTTTGAAAACAGAAATTACAGTTCTCAATTCTAGAAAATTTACTCTCGCTCAGTTGACATTGGAATGGTATCACGCTTTTCCTGGTGTGAGTCTATAGAAGTGTGTTTAAAAGACTCGGATGACAAGCCTCTTGAAGTTGATGGAGTTTCTCGTCCATGCCTTTCTTCATCTAAAAAATCAAAATAGATTATAAATTAACTACGTAAAAGATAACTATATTCTTGATAAAAATAAGCAAACTTATTTTAATCATGCAATGATAAGAACAGCAAAAATAAACAAAATATTTATTCGTATAAGAACGCAAAATATAAACAATCAGGGAAACTGATTATTTCGATTTCAACAAGACATACCTGGACAGCAGCGGAAGAAAGCGTCGAGAACTACATTGCACAGAGTAACAGTCATAAACGTTTTTTGACTTGGACTTAATACCTTGGTTTTTCACAAAATAACCCAATGTCTATTTTCTTCTTTGTCTTTGAAAGTTATTTGCGGGTCTCGTTAGAATCTTTCTTAAAAACTAATTTGTTTTCATGAAATGAATAAAAGCAGACAAACATTTACCATAGCTCTAAGTTATAATGTTAATACACATTAATCATGTACTGATGTTAGAATTTTACAGTGAATAGTACTTAACTTCATTGTTAGTCTGAGGAAAAATAAAGAAAATTTCACAATAAATAGGAATTAAATAGTTCTTCTTGAATGCTTTGAGCTCTTACGCGTACAGCTCAGTGACCCGGAGGGTAAATAGCTGGGAGTTGTATTATTGCAACTAGGAATTAAAGGGCTGTTAACATTATTAATATATATATAAATAATATATTTTATTTTTTGTGGAGTTAAAATACCATTTAGTACGAAAATAAGTTAGGGAATAAAAAACAAGTTCTGACAAGTCAAACTATAAGACAAATGAACAAGAGATGTGTTTGTCAGAAACACAATGCCCCCTACTGCGACGCTTTGAAGTCATATATTTGACCTTTGACCTTGAAGGATGACCTTGACCTTTCACCGCTCAAAATGTGCAGCTTCATAAGATACACATGCATGCCAAATATCAAGTTGCTATCTTCAATATTGCAATAGTTATGACCAAGGTTAAAGTTTTGGGACAGAATGACAGACACATACAATGGCAGACAGACAAGCCAAAAACAATAAACCCCCGATCATTCGATCCGGGGGCATTAAAAGAGAAGGCTACATTGCACTTTACCGGTACGCAGTTGTTTACCACTATCGACAAAGCGGGGGTTTGGTTGCGGTAAGGATATATAGAGGATAAAAAGCATTATAAGGTGTTGTGTAAGGTGTTAGGTGTTGTGCTTACGTACGTTCCGGTAAAGTGCCATTGTCCCAAAGAGAATTAAGTATTAAACTATTATCAGCGTTATTATAAACAGGTATAGTCCATGGAGACGTAGCTAGGACATCATGAAACTGATCGACAGGTTGCAAAATTATAAATCAATACATTTACAAGTAATTTACAGATAATTTGTAAATTTAGGGGTTTTCTAGAAATGTTAAAGAAGGTACAAGCTAAATTTAGCTCCAGAACGTTTGCAGGGTCGAGTCAGATAAGGACGAATCGTTGTTACCTAACCAAGATTAAAATTTCGTTCCTAACTATAACATTAACGACAAAAAACACACTTCAAACGATTGTTTATATATCTTCAGTATATATATATTTCATTATTCAGTATACATATATTTCATTATTTATAAATTCTGAACGTATGCATAACAGTGAAATGATCAAAAATAAATTAAAAACAAATCATCATGTAAAAATGGCGCTGATGCAAAAAATGTAATGCATCGATCGGTCATAATTTAAGGATTTGTTAGAACATAAACTAGAATGTACGTACATACGTGCATAAATTTAATAACATACCTTACGAAATTGTAATTCAGCTCTACGACAAAAAACAAACAAACTTTCTAAGCTCTTGAAACGGTAACGGTACGCAGTGTTGAATCGTGTTTTCAATTTTAAACTGGGCGCTGTACTTTCTGCGCATGTCCGTATGAAGCGCCACGCTAACGAACGGCAACTCTGTGTGCATTATTTGCAAATACGAAAAATTGCGAGATTTTATCATTCAAGAACGATGCCTGCAAGGTAGATTCTCTAAAGTTCATAAAGAAATCAAAGGATACAAATGTATATTGGATAAACAATTCCCTGCCATAACTCAAATTAAATTATCAATAAAAGTAGTTCCGACCCTATTTAAAATTCCAACTAGATCTACTACAAAAAATTTAAATGGTAATTAGCACGCAAATGTATATTCGATGTGTGTGTGTGTGTGTGTGTGTGTGTGTGTGTGTGTGTGTGTGTGTGTGTGTGTGTGTGTGTGTGTGTGTGTGTGTGTGTGTGTGTGTGTGTGTGTGTGTGTGCGTGCGTGCGTGCGTGCGTGCGTGCGTGCGTGCGTGCGTGCGTGCGTGCGTGCGTGCGTGCGTGCGTGCGTGCGTGCGTGCGTGCGTGCGTGCGTGCGTGCGTGCGTGCGTGCGTGCGTGTGTGTGTGTGTGTGTGTGTGTGTGTCTGAGGTTGGATCCTAAACGTTGTTTCAACTTTCAAATCCAATAAAAATTCAACCAAATATCAACGTTAAGTCAACGTTGTTTTAACGTTGAATCAACGTTATTTTCAACGTTGATTCAACGTTGATATCGACGTTGATTTTAGGTTGATGCCTCAACGTTGTCTCAACTTTCAAAATCAAATATAAATCCAACCAATTTTCAACGTTGAATCTGACGTTGATTCAACGTTGAATCAACGTTACTGTGTCTGCTGGCTAAAGTTTTAGTTGCGTGTGGCAACGAGTCATAATTGGTTTCTTTCAAGTAGGTTGATTTCGCCTAGCAATTTCGAATGTTATTTACCTTCTAGTGTTATTAAAAGAAATTGTTCTCAAGTAGTACAATGCTGGGTTAAAGTTTTCCGGGTTAAGCCGGAATTCCGGGTTTTGGATCGCCGAAGATGCAATTTTTCCAAATCGTGTTAACCCGTTGAGAAATTGTATAGGTGGTATAAATAGAAATTTCTAATATCTTTTTTATTATCAACCAATCGTTACAGCCCTGAACGATTTGTTCAGGGTATTCAACTGTCACGCGCGACACGGTTGACTTCTATTTTTAGTTCAATCGGAAATGTATTTGTAATCCGAAACGCACTTCCGATTTTTTATTATAAAACATATTTTTACATAAATGCATGTATACATGCCAATCCATTTATTACAGAGAGCTATTTTACCAAGCTCTACCTCCACAAATAATTAATGTCAAATAATTTGTATATTTCCCCATTGGTTTTTTGTCTCTCTATTCATCAAAGTAATTCCAACATTATATTTACACTAATCATTAAACCAATTATGTTTGTAAACATATAGTGGCAATGTTGAACCACTTTATGATCTGGTAAGTCCCTAAAATACTAATATTTTTGTTTACTTCAAACATTTTATCCACCCGTGTAACTGTTTTCTTCTAATTAAAAATAAAATAAGGAAGTAATTACAAGTGGTAATAACATCTTAAACACAGATCACAAAGTTAAAAGGCTCCAACAACTCTATTGCAGCATATGCTGAACAATGGGTCTAGTTATGATTATGCAACATAAATAGAATGTGTTTCCACCATCCCTACTTATACAAATTGGGCTATTCTCTCTTATTCTCTGTATTATTTTTAACATAAACAACAGCATTAAAACAATATAACATCTTCATAGTAGTTTATTAGTAAAAAACAATGTATGTGTGACTATAAATGCAAACAAAATTTAAATACTTTTGGATGTAATTATCCTTTTTTTCTCATTAATTTTCTTTTCATTAAATTTTGAATTGTTTACGTTATACATAATGAACCTTATGTCAAGGTCGTCCGCTGTACAATTTCTTGAATCAAAAACGGATTGACCTACTTGTCTTTGCAAGTTAAGCAATTTTAGCCAATCAGTGCCATCGATTAAAAAAAGGTCAACCAATGGAAAAACTGCTTTCTTAGCAATGTTATATAAGCAAAGATTTTTTTTGAGTATTTTGTTTATAACGCTTTTCAACAGTTATACGTAAAGATATTTTTTAATGATTAGATTTTTATAAAAGCACCGCACCAACACTGCAAAGTACCCTGATGTATACATGGTTCAGCCCAGTAAAATCGGGCTGACCATATGGCCGTATACGACCTTTTTACCGCAGACTTTTTAGGTAAAGCAGTGTGCTCGGGCAATTTTTTTCAACTGAAGTCCCGAGGGTAAACAACTCCAACTCCGATTTTTTTATGTTAACGCGATGTTTACAATTCTGGATTCAAATAAAGTGTCCTCGTGTATTTCATGTTGACCCCTTTGTCCCGACAAAAAGCGCTAAAAGTTTATGCGTCAATGTTCAACGTCATGCCATACGCATGGGAAGCGTGTGTGTATCAATTTTTAGTTCTTCGCTTGCGAAGGACTAAGGTTATGAGTGTGCATTTCAAGTCAGTCTGCTTTTAGCTTCGTTAGGAACGATAACCACCTTAGCTACGCTAGGAACGATAATCTGCCTGTTTATACTCTACCACTGTTACACTGCAGACAGCAGTGTGTGTATGTAATTAATATGTGTTTAACAGCTTGAGGGACGACATTGGCGAGTTTGTCATTGAAATCTGTACATGTACATTTTGGTTGCTTTCAGGGAAAACGGGGCTTAATGCATGTCAAATAAGTGGTGTCCCAGATTAGCCTGTGCACACTGATTAGCCTGTGCAATGCACACAAGCTAATCAAGGAGGACACTTTCTGATTTTATGGTGTTTTTCGTTTGAAGAGTCTCTTGTACTGGGATGACAATTAATGCATATGCATTAAGCCCTGTTTTTTTCCAAAATGAAGCTTAAATTATCTTTTCTATTTAGAATTTGAAAAAAAAGGATAAAAGTAATAATAACTTCAAAGTTACCTCGCTAACAAGGCAAATCATTTTTAAATCAAATAAACAACAATGTGTTCTAAATTTTAACCTTGAGGCATTTTTTAAGTAAACATCTAAAAGGGACTTTTTCACAGTTTGTCATTAAATGCTTAATATTGATAAATGTAAACATTGGATCTAATAAGCTCCAAAACAAAAAAATAAATTAAAATAACAAAACAAGTTACCGTCAACTGGGCTCGAACCACTGACCCCTGGAATGAAAGTCTATCGTTTAGACCACTCGGCCATCCGTGCTCATACAATAAGAGATGTATTTTATACTTTATATAAGCAATCTTCGTAGTATGAAAAAATAAAACGACAACAACAGAACTCTCCAAATTTTTAAATCGTTTAATTTGGTCAATTTACCAAAACGTGAAAAGGTCCCTTTCATGTCTCCAGACTTGCAAATTGAATGAGTTCAATACACTGTCAGAATTTACATCATGAATAACTTACAGGTTTAGTGGTTGCCTGTTAGCCTGGGGCTAAAAGATTTAAGCCTAGGAAACTAAATTTCAAAAGTTGGTCACAGTTGGGCTAAAAAGCAAGGCAACTTTTCAAAGCTTGAACAACTCAATCCAATTAAACATAGAATACAAATTGGCGACTGTGGATCAATCAGGCCTATGAAATGATTCAATTCCGGCTCACAACAAGACATGATGCATTACAAGTCTGTCATGTCGGCAAAATTGTTGCTCAATACATGTAATTTAAAGAAAATAAATAAAGTATTAGATACACATAACACAACATGAACATGATTCTAGGCTTGTTATTCTTTAGCAAGGCAACCAAAATTCTTATGACGGCTACCAGTGCAGCAGCTAATTGAGAAAAAAGAGAGATATTGTTGTTATTTTGTCTTAGTTATCTCTCTAACATAAATATGAGGATAAACAGTGCACACACATCTCGACCTGTGCTTTAAGATACACTCTTTATAAATTTGAATGGGTTGTGTTCATTTCAAATTTGCGATATAAAAAGCTATAACATAATTTTGAAAACTGAGTTGCGTCTAAGATTATGCAATAGCGAAGAACTTCAGTGCCTTCAGCGTTTTGATTGGATAACAAATTTGTAGCGCAGAGAAAATTAAGAACAGTTGTTTTCGGTTTAACGTTTCGTTTTTCTTTTTAACAAAATGTATTGTGAATAATTTGAAATCGGCATTTTCTCTTTATTAATTTCAAATAAAACACGTCGTATCTTCATGGTTACGGTCTCTTAGTTAAGACATTATTTAACAGTTATTGTACTGTAAACTGATTAAACAAAACATGCGGACAAACCTGGATTTAGTGTAGGGTGTTATAAAACCACGCTTTGCACGTCTTCTGACCTAATTGGTAAACTTCGGTGTTATGACTAAGGGATTAACATGTTGTGACTTATATCTGGCTTGACCTGCTGATACGTATTGCCCGTGAGAAGTGCAAGACAAAGTTATTGTCGATATAAAGGATGGTGGTGGTTTTGTTGTAAATTTCGCTTGACCAACTGATACTTACTACCCTTAGAAATGTGCAAGACCCAGTAATTGTCTGATAATGATGTCAGTGGTGGCGGTGTCTTATATTTGGCTTGAACAGCTAATATGTATTGCCCATGAGAAGTGTAAGACCAAGTAATTAATAAAATTATGGTTGAGGTTGTGTCTTATGTGAGGATTGACCATCTGATACGTATTGCCTATGATAAGTGCACTATCAAGTAATTGTCTAAAATATTGAAATTGGTTGTGGTGTTGGCTTATATTTGGCTTAAACAGCTGATACCTATTGCCCATGAGAAGTGCAAGACCAAGTAATCATTTGAAATAATGATGTTTGTGGTGGTGGTGTCTTATCTTTGGCTTGAACAGCTGATACATTGTGCCTGTGAGAAGTGCACACCAAGTGATTGTTTGAAATAATGATGTTGGTGTCTTAAGTTTGGCTTGGATATCTGATATGTATTGCCCATGAGAAGTGCAAGACCAATTTATTTATAAAATCATGATGTTGGTTGAGGTTGTGTCTTATGTGAGGCTTGACCAGATGATACTTATAGCCCGTGAGAAGTTCAAGACTAATACAATGAAATTATGATGTTGGTGGTGGTGGTGCCTTATCTTTTACTTGAAAAGCTGATATGTATTGCCTGTGAAAAGTGCAAGACCAAGTAATTTATAAAATCATGATGTTGGTTGAGGTTGTGTCTTATGTGAGACTTGACCGGCTGATACTTACTATCCGTGAGAAGTTCAAGACTAAGTAATTGTCTAAAATAATGATGTTGGTTGAGGTTGTGTCTTATATGAGGCTTGACCGGCTGATACTTACTACCCGTGAGAAGTGCAAGACCAAGTAATTGTTTAAAATAATGATGTAGTGGTGGTAGTGTCTTATTTTAAGCTTGAACAGCTGATATGTATGGCCTGTGAGAAGTGCAAGACCAAGTATTTGTTTGAAATAATGATGTTGGTGGTGGTGGTGTTTTATCTTTGGCTTGAACAGCTGATATGTACGGCCCGTGAGAAGTTCAAGACTAAGTAATGGTCTAAAATAATGATGTTGGTTGAGGTTGTGCCTTATATGAGGCTTGACCGGCTGATACTTACTACCCGTGAGAAGTGCAGCAAGACCAAGCAATTGTTTAAAATAATGATGTTGGTGGTGGTGGTGTCTTATCTTTGCTTGAACAGCTGATATGTATTGCCGGTGAGAAGTGCAAGACCAAGTAATTTATAAAATCATGATGTTGGTTGAGGTTGTGTCTTATGTGAGGCTTGACCAGATGATACTTATAGCCCGTGAGAAGTTCAAGACTAAGTAATTGTTTAAAATAATGATGTTGGTTGAGGTTGTGTCTTATATGAGACTTGACCAGCAGATATGTATGTCCCGTTAGCAGTGCAAGACCAAGTAATTGTTTAAAATAATGATGTAGTGGTGGTGGTGTCATATCTTTGGCTTGAACAGCTGATATGTATGGCAAGTATTTCTTAAATGTTTTTATAACATGTATACACGCCAGGCGCCTGTGAAATGTTGGTGTGTTCCCACATATGCATAGGTTTGAATAAAACACGCGGGACATGTATATCAGTAAGTAACAAACAAGACACAGAAGATGGTCCATATCTTGAAATTGAATTGTAGATCAAAAATGATAAGAAGTAGGTGTTCCTACATGCTGCTTCATATCATTCACTTCTTTATCTTAAAATTTGTCATATCAGGTGTATAAACATAATAAATTGCAAATGATAATAATAATAAAAGGGCCGATTAATAGAGTATTATTTATATAAAGCAAAGTCTGTAAACGTTGTTTTGTGAAAAGAACGTTTTTCTGTGTTAACAACTTCACAAATATGCGTCATAAGTTGTTTCTTTTTCATTAGTTATTTTATTGTTTGACAAAGGCATTTGTTACTGATTTCAGCATAGTTACAGATTTTATTAAAGTAATTTGAAGACAGTGGTGAAATAACATAATTAGCAAAAGAAAATAGAACTTCGTTTTGCAATAAATTTAAACATCTGCTCAGAGCTAATTTGAAGCATCTTTGGATATTAAGGAATAATAATAATTGTAATAATAATACAGCATATATTTTGTATGGTCAGTCATTCTGAAAGAAAAAAACCACTGTATTTATTTGGATCACAAACACAGGTTAAGAATAACAAAATATAATGAAGCAAATTATTGAACATTTGGTTAGTACATAGTGTACATGTAAATTAAGAGAACATGTGTGTATTAGATGAATTGGCACATTCATTTTTTATTCTTTATCTTTTGCTTTCACAAGTTGACCGATCATCAATATATTATAGTTCTGGTATTATTACTAGTAATAAAGTCTTACCGAAATATAATAACATATGTAAATTAAATAATAAAAAAACCTAAGATGCTATTTAAAATACAGGTAATAGTAATTGCTCACTGGCATCTGCCTTGTTTAACTGCACATTGTGTTAAAGAGTTATAATAAGGTAGTAGAAATTCATATATTGGAACAATGACTAATTGTTTAAATAATAAACTGTCTCCTCAGAACAATACATGTTTGATATAACAAAAAATGTTAGGTATTCTAAGAAAACAGCAACAAGAAAAAGTTTATTGTAAATACAAGAAGTAATGTAGTAGAGGCATGACTAACAATACCAGATGTGATTATTTTAAGTATATGATTCCTGTAAAATATCGTGATACTTGTTAAAAAAAGCATTCAAAGAATAAGGATAAAAATGTCAATTCTTACAACATAAGAAAAATTCTATTAGATCCCTTAAAAGTATTGTCTGCAATAAATGAAAAAGTAAAGAACTATCAGACAGCAAAAATCAAACAAAATGGAATTAATGATTCCCTGTTCTAACATATATATACATAAACACCAAACAGCAGTATCCTGTCAATTTTACTGGGCATTGCATATGTCACATCAAAAGCCTTCAATGACCGCACTAGTTCCACTGCACTTTTCATGAACCCAACGCCCACAAACATCGCAGTTGAGCCTCTTAATTTTTTTTCCTGGGTCAATAAACTTCAGGGCATTACATAATTATGTATGCCTGTCCCCAGAGGCCAACAGACGTCCCCTAACATAGTTGAGGAAAAATGCTAGATGTGACTGTAGCAGTGTCAGGGCTGTTTAATTTTTCACAAGACATTCAGCTGTCTGCAAAAGAAATATTATAAATTTTAGATTGCTCTATCAGCATGTTATTAAAGAGAATCATGGGTAGTCTTTGGTAAATATCCTATACAATTGATGATCCTGTTTTATTCAAAATAATTATTGTCAATCAAATTCAAATTGCCAATTTATTTTCATATTGCATTTCAATGAATTTAATAATTACTTCCAAATACTGATTGCACATAAGTTTGCATTTAAACTTTAAATTTTAAATCAACAGGTAATTTACTATACTAAAACAGATACCTCTCTAACTGTGTGAACTGACAATGCAAGGAAGAGGTTTCTCTATTTTTATTTACTTAAATTTGTATTTCAAAGAAATTAGCACACTCTTCATTTTAAAACATTTTAAAAATCTATAATGACAACTCAAATAAACTGAAAAAAAACACAATTACATCCTGAAACTTACATATTCCCTGATATCATGTGTCATCTTGGGCCACCAGAACCTTATTTTCATGGTCTCATTTGTCTTATTCAAACCACTGTGGCCCCATATACCACTTGCATGGAATTCCTACAGGAGATCAGCAGTTTCTCCCATCTGAACCACTTTAACCCCATTTAGCACCCCTGGTACATATTTGAAGAGTTCTTCACCTGCAAAGTATGATATCAAAATTAAAAAACTAATGACACCACTACCATCATTCTTTGTATTTGAGAGCTGGTCTTGCACATTTGAGACTTGCCTTTGCCTTGATCTGGACAACAACATCATGATCAAAATCACTATCACTATCATCAAAATCATTACTGCCATCAGCGAGTTGGTCTTGGAAATATAACTGCTATACTTAAAAATTATGACAATACTACTACTTAAATCAACATCAATGTTGCCCTCGAAGAGTAAGTATTGCAAATGTCATACTTAATCACATACTAGTGATGATAACAACACTAATACCACTACCAACATTATCAAAATCCTTATTGCTATATAAGAGATTGACTTGAAAATCTCATTGCTAAACTTGTACATAATAACAACATTAAGATCACGTCCAACATAATGAATATCGTTATTGCTATCAGAGAGTTTGTATTGCAACTAACATTCTTAACCACATACTATAAATGATAACAACACCAATACCACTACCAACATTATCAACATTGCTATCTGAGAGTTTGTCTTGAAAATCTAATGACTTGACTTAACAAGGATAGCAACTCTTTCAAGGTCAACATCATAACTGATATCTGAGAGTTAGTCTTACAAATCTCACAGCTCAATTTAAGAAGGATTAACACACTAATACTGCTTCTAACTCCAAAATCATTATTGCTATCTGTGAGTTATTTCTCTCACTGCGATACTTAACCAGGCATACAAAACCTATTCAAGTGTCAGCATCATCAACGTCATTAATGCCATCAGAGAGTCTTGCGAATCTAATTGCTTGACTAAACCATGTTAACAACAAAATTACCTTCATCAACATTATTATTGCTGTGTGAGATTTAGTCTTGTAATTATCAATGCTAGACTTTACCAGTATAACAACACATAAAACCATGTCAACATCAGCTCGATTGGTCTTTGTCAGCTCGGGTACTACTTAAATGTACCCCGGGTACTCATTAATATATTTAAATGTACCCCGGATACGGATAATATACTAACAAGCACCCGGCCAATTTAGACAGTACCCGAGTATTATTCCCGCCCAAAATCAGATGTCGTAAAATGCGCTACGGAACATGAAACAAAATTCTCTTTGAAAAAACGCCATCCACATTCTTTTTGAGCAGGAGTTAAGATAATCTATAGAGGCCATTTTACAGAATATTGATATAAATATGAACATTGCTAATTTGAAAAAGATAGCCGACAACGACCAATTTAGCGTTAGAATGCCCGGGTACATTTCAGTATATTTTCCGTACCAGGGGTACATTTAAGTATACTTAAGAGTACCCAGGATACATTTTAGAAGTACCGAGCCGACAATGACCAATCGAGCTCAGCATCATCAACTAATAATTAAACTTGTTAATCTCACTGCCACACTTAACCAGGATATAAAAACCTATACCCCTGCACAAATCAACATCATTATTGCTATCAAAAGTCAATCTTGCAAATACCACAACTAGACTTAACCAGAATAGCCAGAATAACAAAACCTATACCTTTGTCAACATCATCATTCTCAATGCTAGACTTTACTACCTAACAACACCGGTCAACATCATGTACCGTAACTGCCATCTATCAGTTGGGTTTTTAAATGTCACGCATTATTATACTAAGGCACCTATACCAGTGTCAACTTCATTAACATTATTTGCCATCAGAGAGTTAGTCTTGCACATCTCAAGGCTTGACATTACCATGTAAACAACACCACTACCATCATCAACATTATTATAGCCACCCGAGAGTTAGTCATGAAAATCTCATGGCTGCACTTAACCAGGATAACAACACCTATACCCGTGTCAACTTCATTTACATCACAATTGGTTTTTAAAATGTCATTCATTGGGTGAATCCCCCTGAATAGGCGATACAGGGGGGTGTATTGCGGGTGTTTGTTTGGGTGCCCGGTTCCACGGGAGTAACCTTGGGCGGGATTTTCCTATTCTGAGGTTGAGAGGGGGGGTACTGTTACCCACTAACCCCTCAACTATTTGGCATGTCCTCCCGGTATTGGGCAAGCTATACCGGGTGAGGCATGTTTTGGTGGTGACTTGGAAATGGTTGTGATTGAGGTGTTTCGGGCGCCCACTCTGTGGCTCTCAGTATCAGGTGCAAATATCCTGCTCTCCACCTCGGACCAGGTGACCCCATAGAAACTGGCATGAGTAGCTATATGCATATTACTCTTATAGGAGGGGCACCCCTGGTAGGATGCAGAGTGCTGGCTACCGCAGTTGGTACACCAACGTGTTTTGTTGTTGCGCCGTCTGTGGCAATTGGAACCGGCACAGCGACAACGATTGAATGAAGACGAATACCATTTTTTAATTGTATGTCCTCTTTATACAGATATAAGAAAAATGTATATTGACACATTCTATTATAACCGACCTAGTATTCATAAATTTATTCTTTTGTTAACAAACACTAAAACCAAAGTCCTAAATAAACTCGCGATATATTGTAAAAATGCTTTTAAAATGAGAACTGATACATTGAATGCGAACATTAAGTAATATGATGGCCTAAGTGCATTTTTAACACCTTTTTATGTACTATTTTGGTCACGTTCGCATTACTATGCGTGAACTAATTGCTTATATATTGTCAGTTATGTATATGTAACGATGAACTGGAAATGTTCAAGTAATATGAATAAACTTTCTGTTCTGTTCTGTTCTGACAACATGAGGTGGGGTACTAACATTTACACCTGCTAGCTATGTGCCCAAAGCCCTGGCAATTGTAACACCGGGCAGGTTTAACTGGGAAGGGACGGATGTCAGGGACAGCGCTGGTGCCTTTTACCAAAATTGTGTTGGGGAGTGGTCTAGAAGTAAGGACAGAGGTTTTGACCAGTCTCGGAAAGCCAGATGGAGCGGGGCCTCAAGGTTCAACCCTTTCCAAATTTGTAATTGGGAGGTCTGATGCAGGTATTGCAGGGCTGAATATAAGACATGTTTTAAGTTCTTTTAAATCCTGACTTTCCGGGATCCCTGCTATATAACCAGTTACTGATCGCATGTTCGACGGGGATAAGGCCCGGACCGCCACTTTGCCAAGTTGGAATATCCCTTGAGAGAAGGGTTGCAAGCGCTTGAGCGGATATGAGCTGCAAGAGAACGCAACCAGACGACAAAGGCACAGTCCGCTCAACAAGCCCGGTAAGTTCCTTGGCCAAACATGAGGCCATTTGGAAAATAGAAATGAGGGACATAATGGTGCCTACACTTCCAACTGACTGAAGAAGGCAACTAAAAGGCATGGTGTAATGAGTCTGATGGTGCGTATCCAGCCCTGAAAGTGCCCCCCCCCCCAGTAAAGGAGTCAGGTTTTTACTCTGCCCCTTAACGGTTTTTGCTTTGGGTTGAGCACATGTTCTATAGAGAGAATTGGATAAAGAGAGCAATGATATATCTACAAAGATTTGTTGAATATTTCATTTATAGCGCTTTTTAATAGTTATACATAAAGATATTTTTAAATCATTAGAATTGTATTAAAGCACCGCACCAACACTGCTAAGTCCCCTCATGTATACATCGGGCTGACCTCAGGCTTTAAACGGCCTTTTACCGCAGAGATGTTATGTCAAGCAGTGTGCTCGGGCAATGCTTTTCAACCGAAGTCCCGAGGGTCAACAACCCCATTAAGTAAATTTCAAGGCATTATATGAAAAATATGATGAATACATCCAAAAGTATTTAAATTTTGTGAACATTTAGAGACACACATGTATTGTATTATAATAATAAATTGTAATGAAGAAGTTACTGTTTTATTGCATATTTTGAGTTCCTTGCTGTTGGTTATGTTAAAATGATAGAGAAAAAAACAGAACATCCCTTGTGTATAAGTAGGGATGGTGGAAACACACACTATTTTGTGTGGCATTATCATAACTTGACCCGTTGTTCAGCATATGCTGCAATGGAGTTGTTGGAGTCTTTTAACTTTGTGATCTGTGTTATTACCAAATGGAATTATTTTTAATTCTAACTTTATGGCAGTAAGGTGATCTTAGCTCTTTTTGACAAGTCCCATGTTTTTATAGCAACTTCTCAGAGTCTATGTTAACGAGCTAATCACTTGATAATTGTACCCCTATGACTGGGTCCATTTTCTGTGTCCCGGATCTATACTTGTTAGAATGTAAGTCAAACAAATATTAATTATTTTTATATCAAAATTTCAAATGTTTGCATATCATTTTTTTATCAACGATAAACACAAAATAATGATAATAATTATTTTCATATTCACATCCATATTACCTATGAGTTCTAACACTAACACTCTTTCAAAATCAATCCAAATATTTTTCTTATTGTGTTATTTATGTTGGCGAATTAGAGCATTTATTATGTTAATTAGCAATTAAATGTAATACTTTTATGTATATATAATTAACATAGGTATTATAACCATAAATTATACATGACTGACAGTTATTATTATATTATATTTTGGTAATGGACTAAAGATGAACCAAATGTTATACTTATTAAATTAATTTCTAACAGCATTAAATTGACTGTATTTCCCCATACATTATGCTACTAATTCTTTTTTCACAATTTCAAAGCTTAAATTCACAAATCTGTTCATGGATAACAAGGTTCAATGGTTTAATGATTGTATGGGTGAAAGTATAACATGTGTCAGGTTTTTGTTAATTATATGTATTTAAATAATAGTACATGACTGTCACCAGTTATTATAAATTTATTTCAATTTTTATAAATTGTGAGCTTGTTATATAATTTGTTTATTTTTTCATCTCACTTTTGCATTATATTGTATTGTATTAGGACTATTGACACCTAAAATGTTATTCTTTTGCATTTAAATGTTGCGTGATAGTTGGAGTGACTAAAAAAAAAGAAAAATGAGTTCAATTCATCAGTTTTATGTCTTTTCATTTATGCATAATCAAAGATTATTTTCAATGCATTTGCATGATACTTGAGTTTAAGGATAAAGTAAAGCAAATAAAATCATTTGTGCATCTCCTCCCAAGCCCCTGTTGGGATTTTAACCCAGACCTCTTTCCTCCTGGCGTCCACGTTAAAGCAGATTATATATATATATACCATTATATTTAGCAGCAACACAACTTCCTTCAAATCTTTTACTACTATTACAGTGATTGATTTCAACACGCCCCTATCCGCAAATTTAAACTAACTTCACTTTTGCCTCGACCTAATTATATAATAATTGTAAAATGTTATATCCTGGTTAATTTTCCCACCTAGCAGTAAGTTTGTGTACTTGTAAATATTTACAATCATCCCCATTTCATCCGCAAAATCAAACCTCAGTTTGACCTTGACCTTCACACCAGTCGAACTTAAACAGTCTGTATACATCTACTATTTCTTATTAAAACACTTCAATTTAATCCAAAGCAAAATTAGCTATCTATCACCAAAGGAGGGCATTTTTAATCATACACATAAATCTGTTTCCCTTTTGTCTTCTACTGTTTGTAATAGTATTATTAATATTTAGGATATAGATGAAAAACGTGTGTGATGTATGGTGTGCTTTCGTTGAAGAAATATGCACTTCATGACGAGTATTTTGAATTGGAAAATGTTCACTTTTATTATGTTACACTTAAAAATTATCACTTATATTTCAATTATCCTAAGTGTTTACCACGTTTAAGTATATTTATCTCCGATTCTTTTGTTGATTTCCTGCTCGATTTTATTTGTATCTGTTGACTTCGACTGAATTTGAACGTCAGTTGTGTTCAATGTACATTGAAATCTACAGTGATATATGTCTGATATAACGTTGTCTGATATATTTTTTATATCAGTTCAACAAAAAGTTGTTGTATCAGTCGATGCTTGGAGGTAGGTCATATTACACGGAAAGAACTATCAATTCATCTTTTTAAGTAGAATAAAATCAGATATTTTTAACAAACAATTTGATACCAAGATATTATATTTTTTTGATACAAAACGCAACACAAACAGCAAAATACATTTTTTTAATATAAGGTGCAAGATCTCATGACGTCATTATTAACAGGTCAAACGTAAAAAATCATATTGAATCCGCACAAAATTCAGCGTCGTAGCGATGGTTTTCATTTAAGAATTGAATAGCATTTTTCTGCATTTCATCGGTGTATGAACTGTCGGGAAAATTACGCCTAATTTGCATAAACGCTGACGGCGTTTATGTATAAATTAGGTGTATTTTTCCCGACAGTTCATACACCGATGAAATGCAGAAAAACGCTATTCAATTCTTATAGATTAAACTCGTATATAGCTCTGGTACATTGAGATTGTTTGGTTTTACATTCTTCGTTAAACCACTTTTGTTTATTTTTATCATTATCTATAAACCCTTTACTTTCAAGATTTATATTGCGCTTAAAATACTTTTCTCCTTTAGAATTTAAGTAGTTCGAAAATTCTCCCACTAGGATATCCGGTTCAGAGTTTGAATCAATTTGTGATAATAACATGTGTTCCAGATTATGTACATCGCACGAAACATCACGAAGAAAGTCGCATTTGTTTTCGGGTTTCCATTTAAAATAAACAATCGGATTAATATTACTAGTTGAAACAGCGTTATTCGTGCGGAGAGCAAATGTCAGCGGCGCATGGTTCAAGAATTCCGTGAAATCGTTAACGGTAAAATCTAAAATGTCCGTAAAATTGGTGTGCGCAGTTAATAAATAATCAACTAAGCTTTCACCATTATGTGTATAGCACGTTATTTTACCTATATTTTGATCGTTATGTAAACGTCCGTTCACGATACGAATATTAGTCGCTTTACAAATATCTAACAGGTTGTCTCCAAATCTATTGGTAGTAAGGTCACAAGTTGAGCGTGGGATTAAGGTTTCAATATCTCAAAATATTTCAATTATAATTACAGCACAAAATGATCTTAAAGCTGAAATTATATCGTGGTAAGGGTCATAAAAGTCCTTTTTAATCTAGCGTATGAATCTATTTTCAGTTCCGGTTACATCACCGTCAAACGGGTATATCGTTGAAGTTCGCGCAAAAATATAACGTCATTTCGCTATTGACCAATAAAAAACAACGCCAATAAGTTTCGCGCAAAATATAACGTCATTTTGGCAACTTGTTTATGACCAGAAAGTAGCGCCATGAATATTCATGTTTAAATTTGCGTACCAAGTGGGTTCATCGGAAAATGAAAAACCGGTCACGTGAACAAATTTTCCAATCAGAATGCAGCATTCATATGAATGTGACAGAAGTTGTAATTATTATTATATACAAATCGGGACGTAGATGTATGATAAACAGAAAAAAACAGGTTATCGCCTGATCGTTTTGTAATACATCAGGCGAATAACATTACGTTACGGCAAGCCTCGCCGTTATATTGTTCTAAGCCTCGCCTGATAGATTACACAAAGATCAGGCAGTTACCTGTTATTCTCTATTTAACCCCTAAATACTCAAAAACTATTTTTTTCGTACATATGACACATATGCCAACGAGTTGATCACGTTTTCATTCATAAACATGTGAAATTTCAACACAAGTTACCGAACCCTGTTCCATTGACTAAACTCGCTGTTTAAAGTTGTAACTTAAGATAGCATAAAATGTTCTCCTAAACCGAACACACACATGTACGATGTTTTCCTCGCTCCACATGAGAAACGTTAGGCAATCGCACTATCTTGGAACATAATTCTACAGACATCCTTTAAATTACCATTGAAATTTTCGGAATAGTGGATGTTACTGTTTTGAAAGTCTACACAATCTCTGCGTTAAGAATCTGATTTTTTGTTATATTTTGGTTCATATGTTGGCTCAACGAAGGGCTTGCTTGCTGCTGTGCGAACGATTGCATATGCTAGCTGATAATATCGAATCGGCCTCGACACGCATTGGGATCTTTGTATGTGGAAAAATCTTTTCGTGTGAGTATATGGCCGTAACTATATATAATATTCATAAAGACCACACGGCATTGAAACCTTTGTAATAGACATGTATGTAATTGTTATCCCCAGTGTTATGTTGCGTGCATTTGCTCAATGAATACACACTTATTATCAATAACACTTAATAATTTATACAAACAAATTATAAAGACCATAGTCGTGTGTGTTGCACAATTCTCAATCTCACCAAAACTTCGATCTATAAACACAACACTTATTCACGGCGCGTTTTTTTCATTTGTTCAAGCCAAACAATATCATTTCAATCGCAAATCGCAACCGTCTCACTCATCAAGACATCAGAATGATTTTCTGAATAGAAAAATGAACATGCGACAAATAAAACAGAGTCGGAAGGAGTTGAAAATTGAAAACATATAATTCAAACAAAGACACTACACGATATAAGCTGATGGATTAAAAAGCAGCAAATGCATTTAGAAAAAGTAAGATAACAAAGAACGGATGTTGCGTAATTTTATTTGGAAGATGAACCCAACTTTTCACTTTACCATTTGAATTATTCTGTTCATTTCCACGATGTGCGTTTTAAAAATACGAAGCTTGTATTATGAGCACATGATTTTTTTGTCATTAACATAAATCAAAATGTCATTTTAGGAAAATACCTCTAACAAGAATATGTTGTCCGATGAACTTCGATTTAGGATGATGAAGAATTAAAGATTGCTACTTACTCTGGAAAACGATGTACGCACTTCAACAATCACGAGATTGAATAGACAGACTGTTTTAAAACCACAATTTGCTAAACAATAGTTTTACCACAGATTAAATATATTGTGCACTATTAAACAAAACTGATGATTCAATGTTTCTTCTTCGATAATGGACCCGGTTTATGAATTAGTTTCATTTGAAATTGCTGAAATTATAAAGCGTCAACAACGCAATAAGATTAAATATGTCGTTTTCTTTAAACAATATGTCGATCGTAAATACGAATACACATTTTTGTATGTGTGTATATCTTATTTGTTGTTGTAGTTGAAGTTTCTGAATTACCTATACTTATTGTTTGTAGATTGTATTATTTGTTAGTATAATGAACAACCTTATCGATCACACATCGCCATAGACAGGTGACAAAGTCAACGGTTTTTCATAACACACACATATAAACTTTTAATAATGAAAGATGCGGATACCAGTACCGGTTTCAAACGAAACACGTCATTTATGAGCATGACATCGTATGAAAGTTGTGATCATTTAAATATCAAAGAGCAGGCTGTTTAGATAGAGAGCTTGCAAAAATTAAGCAAAATCATTGAAAAGTTAACGCATTTGTTTTCTTAAATAGAAACATGTACTGATGTATCTTTCAGCCAACAAACTAGTTTTTTATCAAATAAAAATTGAAACTTATTTTCATAGACGCAAATGTAAATACCACATTAGGACAAACACAAACACACATAAAGAGAAACTTCAGCTGCACCAGCATGATATTAAATCTGTAATATACAATATGGTCCTGAATTTATGGCAAGGAACCAATACTCGACGTTGATCCCACAACATAAATGCAATAGACAAGACACGCATATAGATCCTACATATGAAACGCATACACATAAACACATTTTTGGATGTTTAAAACGGTTTAAAGTTGATCTCAAACTAACACTTGGCTCAGAAGTATTTATTTAACATTTAAAATTAAATTAATAGCATCACATTTAGAATTAAATTTGTTTCAATTTAAATACTATTTATAAAATATATTTGAATACTGAAAAACTAATATTCGAATATCATTTTCAGTATTTGTTTCCCATCCCTACTATGTAACTACTCAATGTTTATAGTCTGAGGCATCAGAACCGTACGTTTCTGAGGCACGATAAAATGAAACGTCTTTAGGTGACTTCCCTATAAACAAGGATAAGGCATAACATCCAACAATATTTTGTGTAAAGCACAAACTATGTTTCGAGCTTATTATACACTTGAAATTGAATTATATGGTTAACATGCAAATGAGGGACTTTTAGTTGATTCATTAACCAGTAAACACATAAAAATTGAATGAACATTCGTTCATTTACTAGTATACACGTACATAATGTACTTAATGCTGATTCTTGTACTAGTCAACACGTAAAGGATGCAGTTATTGTTCTTTCAAGTCCCAGTAAAATAGGTAGATTAAATTCGGTATAGAATGATAAACATCTAAAGGAAAGAAAGAAATTGTTTGCGGTCAACATCATAGAAGAGTACATGGTTTTAAAATAAATGTATTTTAACTAATGCCAAACCATTGTTATCTTATTTTCATCCCAAAATTCACAAATGAAAGCTATGTTATCCATATTTATATGTGATTTACAAGTATAATTGATGTTATGAAATTGCAGATTGATTTAACTGTTTTAGCCGTCTATGGAAGCACCCATCTAACAACCGCATGGAAATCCATGTTTTCTATCACCAGGTGAGCGTCTTGTAGCATACTTGCATACGATTACGTATTTTGTAAGATTTAAAGTTTATAAATTAGTATTTTTAAGGTATGTTTTGGTGAATGGAAGTTTGTATTCCTATTATCCATAATTTCATGCATACAAGTCGACGAAACAACATATTAATTACACTATTCATCGTCAGTTTTTTTTTACATAATTGATTTATCTCAGCAAAGCAATACGTCTTAAAAGACATATTGAATTTACACATTCAATATTGAACAAGAAATCATATATTTTTGGATAAAGTTTGATTAATGTATATATATTTATACATCATACATCTTATAAATATAAACAGTTTTAGGTATAATTCAAAAATAACAAAACGTACCAAAAGGCAGCTATAATCACAACCGTAATCTGTGAACCTTTAAAGAGTCAATCGACATGATTGCCTTCTGCAGATTGCCTCAGTGTGATAATACACGAGGCAAATTTCATGAACTTCCTTTCAATGACACAGGATTTATGAATAACCATGAAAATATCAAAACAACATATCAGTGATTCTTGATATGCGTTTTTATATCTAAATATCACTTAGATAGCTGGTGCTTCAAACTGTCCCTATCAAGCTGTTTTTCACGGCCTAAAACAGCTGATGCTAAAAAAGCTGGTGCTATCATATCCAATCAAACGCTGGAGAAAACAAATTACCCCCATCGTCAAAAAACATTTGCAATCAATTAACAACAACAATTGACTGCTGATTCATGAAATGCCATCAATAAATGCATGTTAAGGTAGTTTTAGTATAATAAATACACATATTTTACCTCAGGTTAAACTTTTGTTACGTCTCATGAAATTCCTTTATATAGTGTTGAAGATATGCAGCGGGTATTGGTGGATAAATATTTAAAATTATAATATGGATTTTTAAATCGGTTTTAATCAGAAAAAAAATGACCTTTCCAAAACAGTTACCGCAGCTTTTATCATTTCTAATTTCTAATACTGTATGGATTGTCGTGTTACAAAATGTATGTATAGGCGATAGGTAATATGAATGAAATAAATGGATAGGAATTATTTTTCGAACAACTATTAAAAGAGCATTGGACTTTTTTAAATGAATCAAAAAGTTATTTAAAAATAACATTTAACCTTCAAGTACAAAAGTAGTACAAGTAATAGTTTTAGATGAATATTTAACATAAAATAATTATGAATATAAGTCGATTATTAGAAACTACAAAATTGGGTTTTAAATTTGTACTGTGTCTAGATAGTGCTCATGTTATAATACAGTAAGCATATATACTCTAGAAGGAACGGAGGTCCACGGTGCATGATTGCAATCTTTTTTTAATGCCGATGATGTTCTACATTATATTGGGTAAAAGAAAATGTGTGTTCCCAATAAAAAAGCGGCCAAGATGGCAGACCAAAAACAAAGGAAATACCGTTTATTCGCAAATGACACAAACAACATGTATTTTTCGTGATTGCCATTTCCCAATATATATTCCACACTGTAGTTTACAAAGAAACAGATGAGAGCCAACAAAAACATTATGCACACTACTTTCTGAAAATGACGTGTTTAATGTACTTTATATTATATCTGTATGTCAGAATGATAGACCCTGTGTTTTTATTTGCATTGACTAACACCACCACCACCATTTCTTTATGAGCTTATACAAAACCAGATTCATTTTGTATTAAATGAGTATAAGTTTGAAGGAAATCCTGTATTGATAATATTAACAGAAACTAATCTGAGCATATCCAAATCGATTAAGTGAAGACTATATATTTAGATATAGTTATATATACTGCATCTTAATTGTTGGAAGTTGAACTCTAACTATAATTTAATATTATAATAATAATAATCACATAAACTCTAATTGTACTTCATACATTTGTGTTAACTGTCATATACGAACATTGAAATAGCACGCACAAGACAACCGCTCAAAATCGATTTTCTTTGTTACACTGCAATTAGAGACTGACCTCGCATCGGATTAAAAGGCGAATTCTTTCAATATATTGCTGCTAAGCAAATTTATTGAATTTATTGAATCTATATTAGTTACACTTTCAGACAGCATTCGATTTAACGTTGATGTTTTGTATAACTACCGGATTGTCGTCTAAACACATTCAAATAATGGTTTACGTTTTAAAGCTTGAAACAGATGCTTGTAATCGTTTAGGTATACAGAGAAATGTTAAAGAATTATTATATGACCCGTCCATACTTTTTAAAGCTCGGGTTACAGGTTGATACAATGTCATTTTTATACAAGAAAGCGGGGACAAAATGATAATCATGAACTATGATCGTGTTCCTTTTTTTTTTGTTCGCTATTGGTAACTTTCATATTAGCTATAGTGTAATATCGATTAGATTGTTACAAGAATAGTTCATATCTTGCTCCATAAACGCTTTAGCTGTGAGTCTTAATGATCTAATGATATCTTTTAAAAAAAAACACGGTGTACGATATGTGCTTGAAAGGGAAAGAAAAACAATTGGTTACAAAATAAACATTTTGAAGGCTTTCAAGTTTAGATTTTCTTTCCCCAATTGTGTCAAGGAAATGGGTTCGTAAGCTGTTTTTAATACCAGCGTTCTAAAATGGATCCGATCGCGCGACGCGACGTTCACAAATAGCCACCGAATTCAGACTGATGGTCATTAATTATAAACAAAATTACAAATCAATGACCATTTCGATAATTAAAAGAATACCATTGGAATATTGCTAAATAAAACTCAATAAAACTGAAGCCGTAGATTAGAAACTGTACATACACGAATTTAACTAGACAGAAATCGAAAACAAAGTCATCAAACACAAACACATTAACGACACCCTTACCTTAATGACAACTTTAACCGATACTTCTAACAATCAATATTCAACAATTTATATTTATATTGTTGAATAAAAAAGGTATTTTACATGTTATTTATTTTCTCGTACGGCGCTATTTTAACCCCTGTTTCTTTCCTGCATGTACTTAAAGAAACCAAGAAGCAACAACAAGCCTTGTCTGGTACAACATATACTTTATATTATACTGTATTTATTTGGATTTGTCGCCATACTCAACTGCATTTCAGTCATACATTGGCGGCAAATAAAGATACAATGTTTGTGCCCCATCTTTTACCTGTACAAATTGCACTTTCAATATAAATATGCTTACTGATAATTGCCCTACTTGAAAAAGAATACGTGAGCCTCAGATATGTTGTTCAATTGATCTTGCCGTCAAGACGCCAGATATTGTCCACGGATAACTGAAAAAAAGAACATTTGACAATGCTTTCTCATTCTCCAAAATGTGTTGTTGTTGTTTTTTTTGTTGTTTAATTTAGTCGACAATTCTATAAACTGCGCTAACAAATTAAAAGGGCTTATCCGTCATTTGTTATAAAAATAAGTTTTTGCCAATTTACGGAACGAATGTCCTTTAAGTCTACGTTTGGTTCTATGCATTAAACTGCGCTCTAACGTCTCTATTTATCGGCATGTTCATCTACGTTGGCATCTTCAGTAGCAACATCTACTACGACACCTCTTCCGTTGCCATCATTCTGTTTATCGTCTTCGTTGTTACCTCCCTGATGTTGACGTTGGTATACCTGTACACATTCTGTATCCTGCACAAGTATGGCTACTGTTTCATGAGCAGTCTCAGACAGGACGTTGAAGTAGTAGCCGGAACGGTAACGTTTTCAAAAACATACTGTCTTTGGTTGATCATAGTGTACTCAAACCGAACTGTGATTTGCTGTCATTAAATGGAGTACATGTATACAAAATACATTATTCATAATAAAAAATCAACTACACGTTTTTGCAAGCCGACAAACGAAAACTGTTTGGCTCAAATAAATGTTCGTTCAGTGTAAGCCTGACCCGATCAGCATAATAATTGATTATGTTATATTTATTTAGTTTAGTTTAATAACTCTTAAGCTCTTAATAGTTCGAAACCACCGCCTCATACCGGTTGTTTAAATTAATAAATCTTGTTATCGTTATCTTGTCGTCAGATTGCAAGATTTTAAAATGTTCCCAGCCGTTGTAAGTTGCTTTATTTATCTATCGGGTGTGAATTTTGGGTTGATTTCATAATTTTATTGCAGTGTTTTCCATAAACAGTGTGTATTTTCCTTTTAAATTATTTTGACAGTTCGCGGTCGTCTTTTGAGTTTGACAGTCACGTCATTTCCGCTGCAAAAATAAATAGTTCTCATATTTCAGATTCTTCATTGGCAGTGGCGTAATAGGCAAAATCAAGCAATGTCGTCCTCTTCTTGATGCCACCATGTAGCGCCGTTAAATGTCGCATCGCCGTTACATGTCGCAGGCTACGAGATTTGTCGCAACGTTGACGATAAATGTCGCAAGGAACTATAAATGTCGTTAATCCTACTGACGATATATGTCGCAACTTTTACAATGAATGTCGCAAAAATGTCAGCTGCCGATGTATGTCGCAACATTAACGATAAATGTCGCACACCTTTGTGAGTAGCCAGTTGTTGATTTCCCTGTGCTAAATGGACTGCTGTTATCAAGATTTGCCAATGGTTGTAAGATGAGATAAAACTGTAACATTACTACAGCAACACAAATTACGATAAAATTGTATTGAATATTGTATGTATGACTGTAGTACATGTTCAATATCTTAGTTAATGTATTACTATTTTGCAGACGCACTGGCATATGCCGGAGACAAATGATATGATCATGATATGATCATTTAGGTGTGTTTTGAATACCCACGGGTGCAATTAATAACACACATTTCATGCGGTGAAAGTGCGACAAACGAGTGACAAAAAACAACAACAGCAATTCAAACCTTTTTGTTAAATTTAATTATATAAAACGTATTTTTCTAACTTTATTTCAAAGTCAGGCTATTATATTTAAGTGTTTCCGATCGACAAAATTGCCAATAGCGATTGAAAATGTAAGCTGGCGATTACAGTTGAAAATGTAAAAGAAAAGTGTGTTTGTCAAATATGTCTATATAAGTTGTGGTATTCATTAGTTTAAAAGAGCTTGGTCAGCAGCTAGAGCGTGTACTTCGCGACCGGGCCGAGAGAAACCCGTAGAAGATTTTCTTGTAGACTCCGAAGAATCGCCAACCGGAATTTTAATTGTCCGTAAGTGGATAGTGGTTTCACTATGTCGTCTGAGGAGGGTCGGTTATGGTAACCTCTGCGGGCGGCTGTGTTAATCAAGCGAGTACCGTCATCCCTGGACCCGGACGTCATCTCCTGCTGCTTTACTCACTGAACTTGGAAGGATCGCCATGCGGAATGGTAATTGTCCGTAGGTGGATAGTGGTTTCACTACATCGCCGGAAAAGGGACGGGAGCAGCGGAGGTGGCAGTGTAGAGGACGGATGCAGCGGACCTTGGGCAGAGATACAAACCAGGATTTCGAATGGGTGGCGCTATACAGAAACTGGAAGTGTCCCAGGACGGAGGTGCTGGGGAAACCGTTCTCTGGTTCGGGTTGACGGCTTGTGGTGTCTAGATAGGCCATACTGGCGACAAAGCGCGCGGGGAGCGGGAAGGTCTTTTTTATTTTCAGCACTTCCCTGACGGAGTAACCTTGTCCTTTTAAGGACAACAAGGCATGAAATGTCTTTAAATTTTCTACCAGTGCACATTAAGGTATATCTGAATCAAAATTATTTCGTTGGCGAATACCCGGACAGCCTAGGTAAATTTGACAAGCCACATAACCGTTATGTGTGTTGACAAAGATGCGTGACGAGAAACTCTCAGGTTAATTTTTAGTCACCAAACCCTAATTTTCGCCGTACAATCGGTTCCTAGAATGCTTATGGGAGCGGGGTTAACTGGCGACTATTATATTTGATTGACGTCGGTCGATTGAGTAAGCGTTTACCGCAGATTGTTTAACAAATAATTATAGTTTTACCATTTACGCAATATAAAACGGTAAAAAATTCAGTACATTCAAGACAATGTCGGGCATCATCCTCACAACTTTTAACTGTAGTTACTTATGAAAAGTTAAAAGCAAATGGTGAGCCATTGAATCCTTATGGCGAGTAAGTTGTGAAAACAACAAACTTTAAAGAATCGACGCGGTAGCAATTTAATTTCAGTACATGTATACTTCGCTTTTCTATATCCATGTGTTAATATTTGCTCAATAAAGTTCCTTCGTACGCATCTAAAAAACGTGTTTTTATAAGAGTGCGAAATTGTTACTGTCAAGTTCCACGCATGAAAAGCGTGCGTGTTTTCCGCCTTGATGTTTATTTTTCAATATCTCACCACTGAAGACAATTAAAAGTAAATTGAATTGGTGTTTGCATTTTTCGTGGCCGTTCGATTGGCCTACGTTACAAAGTCGAACTTAATGCCCTGTGACTGTAAGTAATATAAAATACGTTCAAAGAGCGAATAACTGCAGTGCCTTCAGCGCTTTGATATGCGAAGGCTGCGTAACGCTCCGTTAACAGCTACTATTACTTTACCTGACCAATTCATTACATCCGATTCTTAATTTAAAGTATCCTTTAATAAACGTATGATACAGAACACAGTTTTCTACCTTCTATTGCGATTGTTGATGGAAAGCACATACAAACACAACCTTTTTTAATTTCAATTTGTTTTTTGTGTGTGCATATTTTGTTCTAATCAAATACTTAGTAAAACGATACATGCGTTTGCGAACTTATTTATCATCTTAAAACGGTACTTCTTCTTTCCGCGTTTAAGATTTGTAATTATTTTACAGATTGATCACGTGACTATGACGTATCGCGTCTTTTACTGTTTTTTGCATACATTGTATTTCTTCGCAAAATGACGCATACTTTGTTTATGTTTTCTTTTGAGTGTTGGTAAGCTTCGCTCATAAGGCTTATTAAAGATAACATCTTATTGACATTGAATTCAACATCACACTGAACAACTGAAACAATCTCTATTCACTTAAAACGGAACTTTTTGAAGTATGAACAACTTTAAGTTATTCGCAAGCGAACAAATTATAATCTGACCCAGCGTGTGTGTCGTTAAATTGTGTTAGTTATTTAAAAACTACCCGTGAAGTTTGCAAATGTGTAGCTTTTACTGTCACTTAAGGCAGAGGTTTTTTTAACCATTTCTACCATTCTGTCAGTGTGTTGTGGCAAAAGAAACGATTGTTTTCTTTCAAAAATTATCTATTTATTTCTAGCAACTTCTGCCACATCACGACGTTTCGAACAAACGTTGTTATGAAAGCAAACTTTCTTTTAAAATAAAATAAGGTAAAATATGTACGTGAGCAATAAAGCCGCGCTTTAAAGCTATCTGATCGACAGATTATTTTCAATTACTATGCAGCAAAGCGTGTATAGCTCCTGTCACGGATTATGGCGTATCAAGCGATTTGTGGTTTCAACTGCATTTCGAAGAGTTATGAATTGTAAATTATTATCTTCTGAAAATAAATTTCCATTAAGTTTAAAGCCCAGGATTGCGAGAGAATTTACATATTTTACTTGCATACATTACGTTTACTCTTAAATTGTATGTAGTGTCATTTTAATATTCAGGGTTGCTCATGCGTTGGCGTTTATTTATTTAACCACGATTTTAAGTGGCTTTGGTAATTTAACTTTATATCTTGAGGAAATATAGACTTGTTTTGAGTTTTCACAAAATTAAATCTTCAAAGCAAGTCGCAATATTTAGCTTACCAGGATCAGAGTTTTTTTAATTTTATAAAAACTTATAAAATCGTTACCATGCGCTATTTATAAAAATATTGACTAATTAATTTACAAAATCCGAGTTTTTTTTAACGTACATTAATAGTTTAACAAAGAAATTCAATAGATAAACACTAAACGTTAAGCTTACAATGTTTTGAATTTATAAGAAATACATACATTTACCACAATAAAGAGTGTACTTGTTAAAGTAATACATGCTTATTGCTGCTGACAGGCAATAATTTACTTTTTGTTCAATCAACGTTATGATCGGTTTGAGCGACCTCGCCAGATTCCTAATTGATATTCGTGTATTATTCATCGAGGCCAAACAAAATACTCATTTCATTATAGGAACGCCATTACATTCAGATTATAACGCAACGTGATGAAAATTGTATAACTGTGAATTTAGTTCTAGATTGGCGGCTGTAGATAATATTATTCTTAATTACCCGATTTATCTGACAGTTGTGGAAATTTACATAATAAAATTGCACCAGTTATTGGTCTATGTTGTACAATTGCTTTACGTTTTTATTAATATTTAAAAGTGGCCTAAAGGCATTTAACAACATTAACAACAACAATAAAACGAGATATAAACCAGTTGAACGTTCTAGATAACGTATATTGTATGTAGCATTACATTTATTAATGTAAGCACTATGAGTGTGAAGTACACGACTTTCTCGGATATGCGTGGTAATTAATTTTGTACATATCACAAAATTAAAGTGAAACATGAGCTTTGCTCGAGAAATATACATATAATCATGTTTTATTCGAGAAAACTGAGTTCTTTGATTCGAAGAATCCATGGTTATTGTTTCAATATTATAATTTCAAATTATTCCCAGTCTGACGCTTCTATAACATCCGACTAACAACGACAAATCTTTAAGTGGATGTTAGGATTTTATTTTAATGAGCTTGAACTTTACGTGCTTGTTAACGGAAAATTGAGTTCATTGAGAGTAAACAAATTAATGTATGCTTCAATAAACTAGGATGTAAACCATTTAATTTGTTTTTGATGATAGTCATCACATTAAATGTCCATGCTTTTGATGTTTGGTAATGACGCTTTTACATAAATATGTGCTAAATAGTTCATGTTTTCATTCAACGACTCATTTGAAACGTATGGTGAATGTGCGCAACACACGTTTTAGTCTGGTGATTTTTCTTTCTATTAATGGTTTAAATCCTTCAAGCATTTTGACGGAGCAGAGTATTATAAGTTCATGACATTGCATACAATACGCAATGAACAATAAGAGCCTGGGCTAGCCATGCGTCACCTTAAATGTAATAACTTAACATTTACAGACTCTATCTGGTAGTTTAAGCGACACACATTCTAAAATAGGCTTATATTTAAAGCAATTCATTTTGAAATTCTTCATCGCAAAACGAGATTAAGTTCAAGTTCAAGAGTAAGTTCGAAAACCTCCACCAACCGACCTATAGGAAGAACGAGCGAATGAAAAAATCATTGTTACATATAGACACAGACACCTTTCTGTATATTTGGTGCTAAGGACACCGCCCAACATGTTCTTAAATGACTACGTACCGATTGTTAAAAAAATGATTTAATTGATATGATGTTTCACTTGATTTCCTACAACTGTGCAATCATGCACAGATTTTGACTTTATATGTTTATGTGATAGAGACATTGATCATTAAACTCGACATCTATACAAACGTTACGCTGACATTGTATACAAGTGCATTATCAGCAAATTGTCTGCCAGCATATAAGAAGATGGTTTTACCTAGCTCGTACTCCAGTTTAAGGTATGATAGAAAAATAATTTTTAAAACTTCATACTTAAAAAAATATTTTTACTCAAAAATTATAATAAATATGCAAAAGCCAGAAATTGTAGCGATTTAATTTTGATGTTGGGATTTCATTACAGGGTATAAGTTGCTTGGCTGTTTGTTTTTTATACAGGATAAAGGCGTATGGTAAAACTGTCTAGGAATTTTAATAACATCCGTTTATAAAGTTGTTTTTAAGCTTTAATATATCAAGCGTGTTGACAGTAGGTGAATTAGAATTGTGGTTACTCATGTTGCGGATGTTGTTTTTTTTCATAAATGTAAACTGAATCCCACCCATACCTGTACGAGATGTTTAGCCAGATTGAAATATTTATTTATTAAGCAAAATTATGTATTGATAATAATTTATCTATAGCTAAAATGCACAAATACTATGTGTAAAATGCAATAAAAACATTGGGTTACCGCACTATCATGAATCACCCATACATATTTTAAATATGTATTCGCGCGCGTTCTTTACATACATGTTTGAGTTGTTTGCCATACTATTTGACTGGTGTACATATTATGTACAGTATATTTAATCAATTTAATTATGATAAGTACATTCGTTAAGTTTATAGAATATTTTTTATTAAATTAACCAAAAATGATGACTAATGGTCTCAGCACATTCAGTATTTAGTAAAGTGCACATGTCTTATTTAAATGATGTACCCTAGTGTGCATGAAATGTACGCATACGCCGAACGATGTTTGTTGTATCGCTTTAGCATATGCCATAGCTTTGTAAGGACGATTTCGTGACACACCGCGCACTGGCCTTGATACTATGCGATATGGAGTGTATCGCATTTTAAGAGACTGTACGATTAAGTAGATGGAGAGGCTGCGAAAGCATGTGAGTTTGGTTGGTGGATACCATACTGGACTGGTAGGGATTCTAGCTTCGGGTACTCAAAATTCAAAAACTTTCAGTGACAACTAAATTGCTGTAAATTAAAGCTTTTACTCAAAATTCAGTCCTATTTTCGTTAGTCTAGTAAATTTATTTTTTTATTTATTTACATCTCATTAACACTAGACATTATACAATTCACATAAAACCATCATACAAGTGTTGCCAATCAATAATTTGATTTACAAGAGATGATAAAGGAAACAAATTAACTTTTATAATTAAATGACAAGTATTATACATGTACAGTTAGATAAAACTGTTGATTTGATCATATGACATAAAGGGTGCATGGAATATGTTCTCATTTGGTCATTATAGTAATCACAGATACTCTATATGGCATAAAATCAAACCAACACATAATATCCAACTGGTTGAAATGTTAACTGAAGTTCCACACCTGGAAGACCTCACACATCTATCAGCACTATTTCTTTAATTATAATAACACAGCAAAAACCCTGGGTTAGCCCTGTCAAATGAAAAAGTGTGATGTGTGACATCCCTTGCATGCAACCCAACAGTTACAAAGTCTTCAAGTATTCTCTTAAAATATCATGATACATTCAAGAGTTAGAACGAAGAGAGGATTGTTATACCTAGGTCCTCTTTCAGCATAAAAATAGTCATAAAAGAAACTAAAAGAGATTCAAAGGTAACTAAAAACATTAAAAACTGACCATCCCCCAATAATTTCTAGACTGTTACCTTGGTTAACAAACTCTCTTTTTCTTACCTTTTAAAATCATAATAGAATTACATGTATATACAAATTCATATAGAGCTATGTAATTAAGTAGAAGTGTGTGCCTTATATAAAATTTCAAATCTAAGTTGAAGTATATAATAACAGGTTTTGGCTGTTACCTTAGCTAAATCTAATTGGAGAGAAAAAATACACATTTATGATCATCTGACATGTGAATAAAATCTTTATAAATTTAAATAGCTTTATCATATAAAACAGTTCTTAATGCCTCATAGGCTGGACACTGTGTCAAAACATGTGTTTCAGTTTCAACGCCTAATTTACAAATAGGACAGTTACGTTAATTTAATGTAATGTTCTCATATCTTCCTGTTTCTAATCTAAGAGGGGTAACGACACATTTGAACTTTGACAATGCGGCTCTATGCTTAAAAGGCATTGCTACACATACATATTTCTCTGTTTCAAATTCATGTTTAAATAACTGTACGTAACTTATTTCTAGATATCCTATTAGAGCCGGTGGGACTTGATACTTTTTCTTTTCAATCGCTGATGAACATATGTATACATTTCTCCGAAACAATTTCACAAAATATTTTACTTGACAATTCAGAGCTGGTTTCTTTAACATGCGACAAATTTAACAAATGCATCTGTTGTACAAAATTAAACTGCATTTTTTTTACAAACATTACCATTTTTTTATTTACAAAATGCAAACACTTTATAATTCAGCCTATCATTATTCATTATTTGAAGGGGAGCAGTTATCTAATGGTAGGACGCTGGCTTAGGGATCGAGAGGTCCCGGGTTCGAATCCCGCCCTGACCACTGGAATTTCCTTGAGCAAGAAATTTATCCCACATCTGCTCCTCTCCACCCAGGTGTATAAATGGGTACCTGTGAGGGAAATAAGACAATATGCCGTGGCTGCATACTGCGCCAAGATGTTAACGGACGACTTATGATCCAGTGATCAGGGAGAAATGTAAAGCACCTTTGAACGCACATCTCGAGTATGAAAAGGGCGCTATATAAATGTGAAAAAATGAAACCTATGCCACTGACGAGCGACACAAACCCATTGTTTTACATGTGGTGGATGCCAACCAAGCTCACCAAATAATGCTGCTGTTGGTGTATATTTACCAAGACCCAAATAAAAACGCATTGCTCTGTTTTGTATTGCATTAATGCAAGTATGGGACATGTTTCCCCAAATTGAAGCGCCATATGAAATTATAGGCCAAATTTTGTTATCAAGTAATTTGGTGAAAACCTTATACGGCATACCTCCCATGCTTTTACACTTAGCAATCAACAAACCAAGTGCACGGCCAGCACTTTGAGCTACAGACTTTGCAGTTTTCGTATAATCCAAGTGCTCATGGAGAAGCATGCCGAGATAAGTGTATTGATTTACAACATTTAATGAATGAGTACTACATGTGAAACCATGCAATGTCCTCGATCGAGACGGTGGTCTAAAGTGCACAATGTTGCTTTTAAGTGGATTAACAATCATATTATTTGATTCACACCAATTTCATAAAACATCAAGCATATACTGAAGTCTGATTCATTTTCAGCCATTAAAACAATGTCATCCGCATATAGTAAAATACAAAGTAAATCATCATCTATCTGAATTCCTTTACCAGTGGCTTTAATTGTCCCAACTAAATGATCAATAAACATATTAAAGAATAAGGGATATAACGAACATCCCTGGCGAAGACCACGTGTATTCTCAAACCAGTCAGTGTAATGACCATTGATTTTTACACACGATGATACATTTTGGTATAAAGACCTTACAGCCTTAAACATGCTACCTCCAATGCCTTTATCTAACAGTTTTTTTCCATAATAGACTACGATTAATGAAATCATACGCTTTGCTAAAGTCGATAAAGGCACTAAAGGTAGACTGTCTAAGCTTTTTCCTAGTTTCAATTACATTTGTCAAAGTTGAGATATGGTCAACTGTATTTCTATGTTTACGGAAACCATTCTGTTCATCTGCTAAGACATTATTATTCTCAGCCCATACTGATAATCTATTGTTTAATACCTAACAATACAGCTTATACATGCTAACTGATAGTGAAATACCTCTGTAAGATAATGGATCACGTTGATCAACAGTGTATGACTTCGGAATGGGATTTATTATAACTTTAGCCCAGTCAGTAGGTATAGTACCAGTAGTGAAACAAACATTATAAAAGAATATGTAAAAATGACACTGAACAAGTATTTCTAAATATATCTACAGGTATAGAATCCACACCACATGCCTTTCCTCTTTTTGCTCTAAAAATAGCATTTTTAATTTCCTCTATAGAAATATTATGGTTTAAGACACAGTTATCAGTAGATTCCAAATTACTTAAATCATTATCAAACAAAGAGTAAGATTGACCTGAGGTTGTATCACTAAAATTTATATTTAAAATACTACTAAAATCATTCTTCCATTTCAATAACATGTCATTAATATCATCAGAAACAGAACCATCTGCTGTAAATATTTGCATTGGAATACCACTATTTCTTGACTGAGCAACACCTATCTTACCAATTGTTTTCCAAAACTCCTGTTGACTAGTCTCGCAGTCGGGCACTAATTGTTCTTGAAAAGAGACCCCATCAGAGCGTTTAGCTCGTTGCACGGCTCTATCAAAACTTTTGCGACTAGTAACAAAAACACTTTTGAGAGTTCTTTTCTGAGACTGAGAGGCATTTTCGCATTTTAACCAATTTCTTTCAGACTGACAGACAGAATTCCAAAGGTAGGATAGGTTGTCGCTCCACCAAGGTTTTGCAATTCTACGTTTCTTATTTTGATTAAATGATAAATCAACCTTCCTATAACTAATTTTATCATACATTTCTCCCTTAATCATATGGCATAAATCAGTGTATGCAGTATCAATGTCATCTTGAAATGTAATGCTCTGTTCTAATTTAAAAACAGTTTCATGTAATGCTTTTACACTCAAATCTGAACACCAAAAAGTCATCAGGTATATGTTTGCGATTAAATTTATCATATGTAATATTTACTCTTCGAATATCTTCATTACTTTCCTTTCCATCATATATACATGGCAAGTTAAAAATACATGATAGTATTGAGTGGTCTGGTAAACATACAGGCACAATATCTGAGAACTCCTGAATTTGAGTAACAAATTCAGAGACACGAGTGACTTTGAAGTTTTCAAAACAATTCAAATGCTCATGTTGAACGACAAAATAATCTACCACTGAACATCCCTTTAAGGATACAGACGTGCAATCATTTTTCACACAATGTAAAAATTTATCTTCATGACTATTTATACTAAAATCACTAACATGTCTTTCTGGAAGACTATCTACACCAGAAATAAAATCATCTTCATCTCCAATTTTACAATTAAAATCTCCTGACAAATAAATTGGACCTTCATTTTGATACAAATAAATTGACGTCAGTAAATTATCAAAGAATTCGTCAGGATCAATTTGCCGAGTGGAATTACTAGGAGGTAAATATGCTACACATGTGAAAAATTTATTATCAGTATACTTATTTTCAAAAGATAGCAAAAGAATTCCATCATAAGTATTTTCAACCAAAGTTACACTAAAATCAGCTAAAAAATAATTTTTGACTAAAATACCAACTCCGCCAGACCCTGTTCTGGCGTTTCTATGCAAATTTGTCCTATTGTGTCCAAACCATGTGTAATTATCAATTGCCAAACTATAATTATTAACAAAGTGTGTCTCGGCTAAGCCGAGAATATCAAAATCTAAAAAGTCAACACATTGTTTTCTAATATTAAAATTGTCAGAATTATTGTTCATGCTTCATCCGTTGATGTTCCAAAACCCTAGCCTGACCTAAGGCCTCTGCCCGTTAAACCTTCCACCACGGTTTCCTTGACCTCTGTTGAAATGTTTGCCTTGCTGTCCATGACCTCGATTGCCCCGACCTTGACCACGACCTTGACCGCGACCACAATTTTGGCCACTACCACAACGACCTCTGTTTCCTGTTTGGTTCCAGTTACCTTTAGCACGGGTTGCTGCACTATATAGCCCACCATCAGAGCTGTTACCACTGGATCCTGAACTCACATCACTGCAAGCAATGGGAGCACTTTGTGTTCCATTATAGGGAGCATTATTGCCCTCACTGCCACCACTTGAAGAATTCGTCAAAACGACCCTGTTTCCACGGACAGAAACAGGAACTCCTTTGTTGAGCGCTTTCACCATCTTCCGTAGGTTCTGGTTAGCGACACGTTCCTCTTTAGTTCTATCAGTACCAATGAAAATGTTATTAAAAGGAGAGTCTTTTAGTGCTGACTTAGATTTCAACACCTTTTCCCTGGAGTCATGACTGTCTAAAGTTGCAATAACGATACCCGGTGAATTTTTATCACGGCTGTTTGAAGTACGTTTCGCTGACACAACATTGACATTTGTCTCTTTTAATACATCACTGATAAGTGTTTGTACCTTGTTACCTACGTGCTCATTTTATAAAACTGGAAGATTGCACACAATAATGTTGCTCGAGAGGGAATCACGACTTGACGTACCATCAATATTACTAATCTTGTCACCTATAGAAGAGATTTTCGCTTGCATCTCCTACATATCTTCATGCATATCAGATCTCAATGTAGCAAACCGCTCATCTAGCTCCGTGTTGACCCTTTTGACTTAATTGTTCATACGTGTATCAACTTGTTTGCAAATTTTACTAGACAAACGTTTCTCGACATTCACCAACTCGGCTTCAATATTGTCCATTCGTCCAGACAAATCACTTTTAACACTTTTGTATTTTTTCTCTCTTGAGGTGTTTGCTATATCTTACCCCCGAAGAAGCAAAATCTAGCCCATGTAGAAGCAAAATCTCGCCCCTGTAGACAATTTAAGTGAAATAATATTTATGTTTGTATTTTTCATGGCCTTTCGATTGCTTAATATATATGGTCGAACTTCATTTCCTGTGACTGCTAATGCATACACTCAAAGAGCGAACAACTGCAGCATCTTCAGCGCTTTGATTATCGCGCGCCTTTAAACTAAATAAAATAATATTAAAGGGACCTGACCAGAGATTTTGGCATGTATTGAAGTTTGTCATTAAATGCTTGATATTGATAAATGTAAACATTTGATCGAAAAAGCTCCAGTAAAAAACAAAAATTAAATTAAAGAAAGAAAAAAAGTAACCCTCAACTCGGCTCGAACCACTGACCCCGCGAGAAAAAGTCTAGCGCTTAGACCACTCGGCCATTCCTGCTCACACAATGAATGATGTATTCTATACTTAAAATAAGAAATCCTCATAGTGTCACAAAATATAACGACAACAACAGAACTCTCCAAATATTTCAATCGTTTCGCGTTGCAACGCTCTATAATTGTCAGGTTTTTAAATCGTCAACAGATGCCTCTAATGGATATGTTAAAGCATGGTAAATGTTCAGTATTACTGTTTCCTCACAAATATCATAACTCCAATGAAAATTTGCGAATCTGAAACATTTTTTTTTAATTTCGTCAATTTACCCAAACGTGAAAAGGCCCCTTTTATTGACCAAACAAATTCTGGTTGATCTAAAAGTTGTTTACTATCGTGACGTCATTTCAAATTGACAAGGTCATTTCACCAAAACAAAGCCATGCAATTGGTGAGTTATTGATTCTGTAGCCAATGAACACGCTTAAAAATGTTGTATTACAAATGGTTATATACACAACTGCATAATGTCTGTATATATTGAAAACAAGGTATAGCATGTGATAAAATATGATTCAAGCTATGAAAGTTTATTGCAAGGAAATTCAAAGGAAACAAAATAACGAAACAATTTGTTTTTATTTTACACTAAATTTAAAAACAACAAATAACTGCATGTTTCTACATATTGTAAGCAATAAGCAGTAAATGAATAAAAAATAATAAGTAAACAACCAACAAAAACTGTTATTACTATATTTCCAAAAACATCATGTTGTGAAAAGCCGTAAAAGTAATTGGTTATATCATAAGTAGTTTTTGCGAACACATTCTGTGAAGAAATACATACTTTTCATGTTAATTTTCATAGTTATAAAATAAAATGGTAACACATATGCGTATTCAGTTATGATGTTTTATTTATATCCATTGCTGCAGTTGAACATATAACGCTATGGCATTTATTGCGCCGTTGCCGTTTATACCAAATTCCTTCAACTGTGTACCAGCCGCATTAAGTAGCTAAACGCAGTAATAGCCATGCATTTACCCATGAGAAAAGCCTTATAAGTTGACGAATCGCCTGGACCAGTCCACTGCCAGAGCCAGATATTCCGTTAATCTTTCGAAAACTAATGGGCGATACGGTAACGTCACCGAACCGGCATAGATACAACCGCGGAGGCGGTGTCTTACCTACTAAATCTCTAAACATCCTATTTACCCGTTGAAAGGAGTGTATTTACAAAGGGCTTAGTTTAAGAACAATATCAACAATTATAGACAAAATCTCACGCGGCAAGTTCACATGGCAATTTTGATGAACGTGTTTTTGGTTTCTATTAAAGTTTACCATTTCTCGCAATCGCGCAATGCCACTGGTATTGTGCGGTCCAAGGTCGCAAGCGTTCAGGTCATCACCGTCAGCGTTCAGGTCATCAACGCCAGCGCTCAGGTCATAACCACTGGCGATCAGGTCATCACCGTCAGCGTTCAGGTCATCACCGCAAGCGCTCAGGTCACCACCGCCAGCGTTCATGTCATCACCGCCGACGTTCAGGTCATCTTCATCCGTATTCAGGTCATCAGCGTCAGCGTTCAGGTTATCACCGCCGACGTTCAGGTCATCACTTCCAGAGTTCAGGTCATCACCGTCAGCAATCAGGTCATCACCGCCAGCGTTCAGGTCATAACCGCCAGCGCTTAGGTCATCACTGTCAGCGTTCAGGTCGTCACCGCCAGCGTTCAGGTCATCACCGTTAGCGTTAAGGTAATCACTGCCAGCGTTCAGGTCACCACCGCTAGCGTTCAGTTCATCATCGCTCGTAGGTGAATCATTTTCCGACGGTACTTGTGCTGATGTGTCTACAATGCTTTCTAAAACAATGTCTATTATAACCAAGTGCAACGTTATGCTAACTGGCGTCCTTCTGGGTAATGTCCAAGTATTATTAGAGGATAACGGCTTGACAGACAGGAACTGCCATCCGGACTTATCAATGTAGTGGCACTTTTGCTAGACGACACGATTGAAATCTGCATATTATATAGCTGCGACATCGCTTGCAATATTATTTGGTCAACGTATTCATATTCTGTAGACATCCGCGACAAATAATTTGTTGGGTGCTCAAGTATTGCGTTCCAACAGTTTGCTCCACAAATCCTATTACCAAGTACGGGTGTTTGCCTCAAAAAGGTTACTACGTCTTGTCGATGCGTTCTTCTGGCCTATGTATTTCATACTGGCGTAGGTGATATGAAATAGCTGCAAACTGACAGTTTCCGTTTCCAATATATTTCGATCTCAAGTTTTCAAGCTGAGACGATATTGTTGTAGGTATGCAATACTGTTTGCAGCTATTATATAGCTGCGACATCGCTTGCAATATTATTTGGTCAACGTATTCATATTCTGTAGACATCCGCGACAAATAATTTGTTGGGTGCTCAAGTATTGCGTTCCAACAGTTTGCTCCACAAATCCTATTACCAAGTACGGGTGTTTGCCTCAAAAAGGTTACTACGTCTTGTCGATGCGTTCTTCTGGCCTATGTATTTCATACTGGCGTAGGTGATATGAAATAGCTGCAAACTGACAGTTTCCGTTTCCAATATATTTCGATCTCAAGTTTTCAAGCTGAGACGATATTGTTGTAGGTATGCAATACTGTTTGCAGCTATTATATAGCTGCGACATCGCTTGCAATATTATTTGGTCAACGTATTCATATTCTGTAGACATCCGCGACAAATAATTTGTTGGGTGCTCAAGTATTGCGTTCCAACAGTTTGCTCCACAAATCCTATTACCAAGTACGGGTGTTTGCCTCAAAAAGGTTACTACGTCTTGTCGATGCGTTCTTCTGGCCTATGTATTTCATACTGGCGTAGGTGATATGAAATAGCTGCAAACTGACAGTTTCCGTTTCCAATATATTTCGATCTCAAGTTTTCAAGCTGAGACGATATTGTTGTAGGTATGCAATACTGTTTGCGATGTAAGCGATGCTTGTTGGAGTCACCAGTTGATGTACACGTATATTGTGTGAGGTTGTTTACGTGGTACCATTTTTCTTCCGAACGGGCAGATTGTCCTGCTCAAGCAGATTCGGGGTCACGATATTTAAGTTTATGCATGTTTGTTTTTAAAGATCGCTTTTGAATCGACCTATCTACTTCCTATATTCTACTATTTAATAAACATTATTTCTTATAGCGTAATAGTTATGTGTCTCCAATATAATCAATCGGTGTTTTGTTTGCCTTCTAGTGAGCTCTGTCGTTTCGGCTATAACACTTTAGTGTTGCGACTTTTGCGGCATCTCTTAGTTTCTTTATTAGTGGTTTGCGATTTAGCTTTGAATTGTCATTATAATGATCCTTTACATAGTAAATTTCATTCAGTGACTTCCATGCTGGACATTCGTTGGGGTCATTGCTTACTTTACGTTGATACTCTGGTAGCTGTTTTGCCCAGTTTATACCAACGCTATCCGCATGCGTCAAATTGTATGCAATCTTTTGCTTCAATGTTGTATGCATCATTTTAACTTTCCCCCTGCCTTTGAGGGTAATAAGGGCGACTTTTGCTATTATTTATATTGAGAACTTTCAAACAACCGTTTTACTTCCCCATCGAATTCACGTTCTCTTTCATGCTGAACTATTTTTAGCTTACCAAATTCTGCAAATATGAGATTCAAATGTTTAGTGATTACATCGGCTGATTTGCTAGGTATAATAGCTCGTAACCACACAAACCGACTAAATATATACATTACGCGTAGAATGAATTTACACTTTTCTTTATAGTATACAACTGCATGCCTCTGCATATCGACGAGATCGATTTGAAGTATATCGTGCATAGAACTGCTGCAAACATGCTTTGCCTCTTTAACTTAGTATATCTTCGTTATAACAAATGATATAACTTTCCCACACTTCTCTCACACATGCCCTTACTTTTACGGTTTTTATGAGTTATAACTTTGCTGCATGTTGATTCACATAAAACCTCTTTTCCCTTATAGTACAGTCGATTATTTTCAATCGAATAAAAAAAACCAGTATCTTTAAAATCTTCGCTTTGTAGATCGTTCTAAGTGTGTCCTTTCTGCAACCGGTACATGATACGTCCCGTCCGATACCACTGCGAACATTATTTAATACTCTGTATTGGACATTAGCCCACACGTCCTCCAGCCCTTTGCTAGCGCCATCACAATCGGCAACAGCAAACATATCAACCTGAAATACATCAATCAAATAACAACAACGGGTATTTCAATCTTTATTATAAGACCTTAATCAAAAAGCAATAGAGCTCACTGTTGACCAAGGTTGACATAAAAGTACACTGTACAGGGGAGTAGATAACCTCCAAACATTGGGGAGGCGGTTCAGTTTCTGTACTGGGAACATAAAGGGGTTCGTTTGAAAGGGTTTTCCTCACCCGTGGTTCCGAAAATTTGTACAATTACAATTACAATTAATATGGTGCGTTTTGGGGGAACTTTCATGTTGATATAAATGCTCGATTTTTTTTCACTCTCCTTTTGTCATGAAATCAGTTTGTCCAATATGAGACCTTCATTGTGCGTTTCCTGATTTCATAACAAACGAAACATATTTCCCCATGCGGTCGCACATGTAATAAGCATTTGGTAAAACGATGGATAGACACAGTGTCAAGTAAATTTGTCAAGTACTTTGATAATGATTAAAACAATCTAGACGCTTTGGGGCTGACCCTCTTACCCCGTTATCTCAACATTTTACAGCACATGTATTGTTTAAATTAATTTATCTCGAGTCACGCGCACTGAATTAAAGGACGAATTGCGACGGCACATGCGCTTCATTAAATTAGCCAATTAAAAAAAGACTCGACAGTATTAAGTTCGGTGGCAGCATTATACTTTTGCTCCGACAAACCCATTTAGAGTAATCGCCCTTTAACGCTCGTGATACGTTATTTGGCGACGTCGACGGCTTTTGATTTGACGTCATGGATGTCGCAAAATTGCCGCTAGCAAATTGAATAATTACAATATATGCAATCAGTAATTAACATATATTTCGCCACAGAAAATTGATATTTCACCATGGAATAGGCAGGCGATGCAAAGACAATCCTTTTCTGAATTTAAGATTTCACATTTTCGCACATCAACTTTATTAGAGTATGTTGAATCCAAACAGGAAATATATCATGAAATCGGCCCTGGTCTCGATGTTTTAAGAAAAATACTAGTTGCGACAATCATTCGTTTTTTTTCTAATAAATATACTTTTCATGTTAAATGCATTTTATAATAAAAGTTAAAGCATTTAGTAAATAGACGGGATTTATGTACCAATTTGAATATTTCGTTTAAAGACTATTGGCAACGTCTTAATGATACAAGAAAATGAACAACCAGTGATATTGCACAAGTGTTCTAAGTTTTGAAGGAATTAAATGTTCGCCTCCGACAACAACAAGTAATTTTTAGCATAATTGTTTTTCGTAATCGCCTTTTAAAATTAAAAAACTTCTTTAACATTAAAGAAAAGTCAAAATTCACCAACATAGTTCATGCAAATCACGTTTACTTTATGTATATGACCTAGCAAAGCTTTTAATGAAATCAGGGTACATAAAGGTATGCTATAGTTACCATGGTTTAATAACACGAACAATCGTGGTATATTCATGCCCTACTAAAATCTAACATAAACAAATAATTACCTAAAAATCAGCATCGCAGTTTTCATGGTCCTTTCTCTAGTAAGTGTTCCATAATGAAATCCCAGATAATTCAACCGTTGGATGAGAATACTTCATTCAATTAAATACTCGCGACTCGTGTTTGCATCTTGTAGAAACATGTCTAAACTAAATGTCAACCGGATGGACAATCTCATTTTGCTGCCATTTATTTAAATAAATGGAATTGTCTATTAAAATGATTGTTAGCATTAAGACTTTCGTACTGTGGCTGACATCTGAACATCTGTACATTCTTGATGTCATGTTTGTGACATCAAAGCAGGTGCGGGTCCAGGTTTTTCGAATACGGGGAGGGGCGTAGGTCAAGTTTTACATGGGGCGGGTATTTTAATGATATCCAATTCCATCGCCGCAGGCATTTTTGGGGTTTAAGCAACCCTTGGCATTCGATTTTAAATCCTCGAATAGGCACATTTTAATTTAACAAAAATCTTGGCTGATTTAAGGGGGGACGCACGCCGCTTCCGCCCTCCTAAATCCACCCTTGCAAAGATCCGAAAAAGTACAGTGGAGCACAAAAACGAAACATTTGTTTTACAACTTGAAGATTGGAATATAATGTGGTGTAATTAACATAAATGGAATTCAAAACAATGAGATAAATATATTCCGATTTCTATGAAGAATTGTCTTTTGTATCTTATTTTTGTCGATGACAACAGTAATGTATGTGTCGCTAAAGAGACTTTTTTGAGATTCAGAAGACTAGCAATTTTGAGATACAGAAGACTCAGAGGATACACAGTGAGCAAATGTAACAGTCCATATTGGACAATCAAACTTTGTATGATGTGTATGTCTTCATCGATATTGTATGCAATATCTTTATTGCACTTAAAATTTGTTATAGTCAATCATAGCATTTGCTTTGTCAGCCAGATTGTTTGCAATCCAGCGTGTTAATAATCTGTATTTTCTCACTGATTGTTGTTTTGTCCTTAGCATTAGCAACACGAGGTATCATTGGAAATGGAAATGATCTGATGCTTTTTAGTCTTGCATTTTTCAGCACACCTGTAATAATGGAACATTCAACTCATATTTAAGTGGTCATCGTTTATGCATGTAGAGGAATGAACACTCAAAAGCTGCATGTTTTTCGATTTGTTAATTTATGCACAATACTCATTTACCAAATGTTTATTATTACAGTTTAATTATAAATGAAGAAAAACTTATAAGAATATTTCATTTTAAATTATAAAAATATAAACAATCTTTCAAATTCATGAATTTAATTAACAAAGTATGTACTATGTTATACATATGTATTAATATTAGAAACTTAAGTTGCATTTTACTTTTGTTTTGTTTTTATTTTAAAGATATTTGTTTTATGTTCTATTTTATATTAAGCAGCGGTAGACGTTTTGCAGACAACTTAAATGTGTGACTTTTAGAAATCAGCATTGATTAATGTCTGACTTTCTATGAGTAAAGAGACGTATTTTATTCAAAGTTTTTTCTAATTTCATTAATACTTTATGTCTGTAAAAAAAATGATTGTTTCCCAATATGTTCTCATATCGTTCCCTTTTATCTTTTTCATTTCTTCATTCTATAAAAAAACTACTTGTGTCTATTATATGTAAATAATGATTCAATAATTTGTACTCATAACACTTTCATGTTATGTTACTAACACAAACTTTTTAAGATATGTAAGTGATGTCTTCGAGCCGTATCATGGATATTGACGGGGACAAAACAAGTGTTAGACAAACACCATATATAACCTGCAATCTTATGTCTTTTTAACCAATACTATGATCGGCATTTTATAGCATGTATTCAATTGTGAGTGTCTATTCCTAAAAATGAGTTTTGAAGTGGATAATTTTGTAAACACTGTAAAAAAATCTAAAGTACCTTGATTAATAATTAATTAAATAACATTCGGTTATTTTATTTATTTTTTTTTAATCAAAAGTCAAACTGCACATAAAATTACGTTGACATTTATTTTTTTATTTTTCTGGCGCTATGCCAACGCGAGTCGTAAAAACCGTATAGAAAGAGACAGATTATAAGTTGGGTGCAAGCCGAGACGGCCCTTCAATACACACGAACGGAGTATTGCGAAGATGTATCGCGCTTTAAACTTTAACTTGAGTTTTGTCAATTACACCCATTGCTTTCTGCTGTCGGCGATTACACAAACTAGGAAGTGCAGCGGATAAAGTAAGCTGGGGAGTTCATTGAATATAAGTAACAAAAAATACAGAGGAAATATGACATCCGAAGGTATTGTTTTTCGCGTTTCTTTATTAAAACAAAAAATGATTAATATAAAAATCCATGAGTATTGCTTTTATTCGAATATTCATAATATCATGTTGTGTTTTATGGTCTGAATTTATGAGTTCCCTTCACGGTTTAAGCAACTTGCATAACCGGCATACCCACGGAATGTTAACGTAGGTTAATTGACCGCTATTATTTGAAGTTGGACTGCTGTCAAATAAGTTAAAAAAAGTAAATCGATGTTATCCACATCTCTATTCCTGATTTTACCTTACGGTGTCGTGACCAGGGATACAAGTATATTCAGTTCGGATATTATGGAACAGTGACTGTGTTTCATCCGATTTATTTATAAGAAACACTTCTTTTTGTTTTACTAAAATATGAATACTTACATTTTTTTTTTTGCTTATTTACATTGACATTCAAATTAATTGAGCGTTGCTATATTATTCGCTTAAATTTGGTAAGCCATTTAACCGAATACGTAAACGTTTTCTTCAGTAAGGAACCACGGGACCTCATGATTTTACTAAAAGATTAAAAAATAGTGAAGCACTGTATATGAGCAAAGAGGAAGAACATGAGTGAAATTAAACATGTTTGTTTCAAGGTGTCCAAAAACTATACGTTTTACAGGTTATTATATAATGAAAGTAAATACATTACTGAATTCTGTACAACATTAATTTTCCACACTTTCTTTTTATATAAGTATGTATAAATATAATAGATAGTACATTACAGGAAAATAAATCAGAACCAACACTTTCCGAAACGGTTCCGATGAATTATGCGATGAACTTTATATACTTCATATTGAGCGAATGATTGACGCTGTTTATTGCATGGACCGACAACAACTGCGCAATCTATTTTCGGAGCTTTTTGTAAATAATAATTATACTGGTGAAAATAATGTGAGACAACCGCAGATTGTCGTCTTATATGCAAATTGTGGTTAGCAAATTAATGCATGACAATGTAAATCAAGCGTTCAGGTATACAGAGCATCGTTGACGCATTATAGTTTGGCTTGAGAACATGTTTAAAGGCTCGGATTACAGGTTGACACAAATAATCATGAACCATTATTTTGTTCCACTATTGGAAAATGTTCTCTATTTGCGTTTCGAGTGTACGCGTTTTAAGAGATGCGTGGATATGATACGAATAAAACAAGTCTTATACTCTACACGCGTAAGCATTCAGTTAATAGTACCGCATGGTATCTAACAATGCATTTTATGTAAACAAGGTTGACCATATGCTCTTTAAGCGAAAGAAAGAACCAACTAGTAACAAAACAAAATGCCCATGAAAAATTAAAGAGTAAAGGCTTTTAATGATGGCCTTATTTATCAGTTTCATCATGTCAATAAAATGTGTCCATATGATATTTTGAATACCAGCGTGCCTCAGAAACATATTTTTTAATGTAGTCATATATATCATAGCGATACATATCATATATTACAACGTAAACGCCTTGTACGAAAGGCCTATATATTTTTACAAAAAGACGTTATCGTGAATTCATAACAATTGAATATTATGCAATTAATGACTAAAGTGTAATCAAAATTATCTGATAGTAAAACAAATTTCCGTTCGTTGACCACTGTCTCAACCAAATTGTGTTTATGTTTGGGTCATATGATACTTTTTATTATAAGTGTAAAAATAAAATTATTATTATTATAAATGTTTCATATTATGTGATTCTAAATTATTTTTCAAGTGCAATGTATAGCCATAACCTGGCGGTACCTGTTAAAATACAGTAAGCGACATGGGTATATAAATATCAGGATAAAAAGTGTTGTCAATTATGCTTATTTTATTGTTCCTTAAAATAATATCCGTAAAATAATATAAATAGGGCATCCTGTAATATTACATCGGTAACCGTATGTAGTGTACATGCAAAATTGTGGGTATAAATTGATCCAAAATGATTATTAATTATTGTTTATATAAATATATATATATATATATATATATATATATATATATATATATAAATAGTTAAAAGGTATATACAAGTAAGGCGTCTTGTTATAATAACAGCGGTTGCAAGGCGGACGCTGACAAAAGTTGAGGCAGCATCATGGATAGTGCGATTCATACTTATCGTGGACGTCGTGTCGGGGGTGTTGACCATCGTGTTCCGTGGGTGGGATTGGTGGGGAATAGCACTGCTGTGTAACGGGTTTGTGGTAAGAATGCTTAAGTTTGCGAAATCTTGCATGTGTATGATATCTTTGCAACCAGAAGATTTTGTTACTCACATCGGGTTTGTATTTGATATCAAAATGATAATAATAATAAACGATAGTCTTTTTAACTGACCAAAAGTAGTGTATCTTTGATTTCAAAATGTAAGTGCATTAAGTGCGGTATGGTGCATATTTTTGTGATAAAAAGTAACAACTTGACATTACTGGGCTCCAATTGGTTGATATAATACATATGGTAGAGGTCGATTGTTCAATATCTGATCTTGCCTCAAAACTCAGCCTTATGGTCAAATTTGATAAACATTATGAAACACCAAATAACTGAAAAATGCGATCATAAAAACAAATGTAAAACAATAGGCATAATAAATTAAAATTGAATAAAAAGACAACTGTGAATACCAATTAATTAAAGCCAAATATGAAAAATAAATCATCAAATACAATTTCATCAACGACATGCTCACGGTAATGACGACTTATTCCAATAATTTTGACAATTCAAATCCAACAATATACACTCCCATTTTGTTTTCTTCGGTCTATTAATCTTAATTTAAACCACCATATTATTTCAGGAAGTTATCGCATGCTAAGTTTTTTGTCCAAAAACACGATTTAAGAAATCAAATGATTGGTTAGAGTAATTAATTTTATTTCTATTGAAGTTTGCAATTATGATTGACAAAATCACACTCCGAAATATTGTTTGAATTCGTCGATGCGTATTTTAAAACATTTAATATTTGCTACCAGCTATACTCCTGCACCAGCAGGACAGAAATTTTATTAATAAATGCGCCCCTATATTAATTGCAAAGAATCTAATAAGAAACGGTGGAAAACAAAACAAATGTACTTCACAAGACACACGGATCGACAACACAGATAACTGCCCAAAAATACGTTTATATATACATTTTTATTTGTAGAAAAACGAATTATGTCACATTATGTATCTTAGCGTAATTTATTTTCTCGTTAGGCACTCGTTCATCCCCTGCTTCTGTCTTGCTTGTACTCCCAGAAACCAGCAATCAGCAACAAGCCTTGTCGGGTAACATAAATTCCTTATATAATATTCTGTTTATTTGAATGTGTCTCCATTAGAAAACTGTATTTCAGTGTATTGTATGCCTGAGAGGTTTTACCTGTACAAAATGCGATTAAAATATACTTATGCAAGTACCTTAAAACTGCCCTTCTATGGTCAGATGTCATTAGAAAATGGCAGAAGAAATATTTGCATGACTGGTCCATACAGATGTTATCTTTTCGAGCTTTGAATCGAGTACGTGATCCACCGATATGTTGTCCAGCTTTGTATCAACTTATTACTCTTATTTGTAATGCGATGTTTATCATTACTAAAGACACTAAGTCTTTTAATCGACCCGATAAAATTATAATGGCTTATGTTTTTCAATAATGCATGATAGTCATTTATTTGCAGATTTACGGAAGGTTCGTCCTCTACTTTTGGCTCTTTGTATTAAACTGCGCTTTGACGCCACTATTTACCCTCGGGTTCGGCTACTTTGCATGGGTCTTTAGATACACCTTCGACTACAACAAACCTGCCGTCACCATCCTTCTGTATGTCGTCGGCCTCGTTACGTGTCTTATGTTGACGGTGGTGAACCTGTACACGTTCTGTATCCTGCACAAGTACGGCTGCTGCTTCATGTACAGTCTCAGACAGGACGTCGAAGTGGCGGCAACGACGGTAACGTTATTGAAACGTGCTGTAACGACATGCTTTAGTGACTCAACGGCCGTTTCGTTTGATCGTAATGTATCATAAACCAAACTGTCTATGAACAATCCTTACGGCAACACTTTGTGGGTGATTTAATGTTACAATTTTACGCGAAAACAATGTTAACATGATTATTTATGCGCAGGTTTTAAGCGCTAAGTTATAATTACAGTACTATTTTTCCAGACGAACATTGGTATGGTGCCAACTGCGTCGGAGTATATTAACAGCACAGTGCCGGAAGCAAGAATCCCGTGCAATCCGCCCCCGTATTCGGTGTCTGTTCAGCCTGAGGAGCACGTGCAGACATTCGCTGCTGAAAAGCAGTTATGGAATAATTTCTAACACATTCATAGTTTGTGCGGATTGACAATTTACACATGAATATGATTAAGAAACTAAGCACAATTATTATTTGACTGATATATATTACGATATTCGGGTTACCCAATCCTTGATTAAATGTCGCAACTATGAGACATTATAATGACTTAAACTGATATCAGAGCCTATTGAGTTGAGTATTAAATGACGTCATGATCTTTTATCTTGTCTTATGCTATATCATTTTGGAATATTTCTCTGCATTTCGGCTTAGACAACCTGTGTAATCTATCCAGAAAACTATTTTATGGGATTGAAGTTGTGTATCTCTTGTTTTAGAACAGACATATGTCCATTTTAGTTGAATAGTCTTTAATATAGAACTTATAATTTATATCAAAATCCCAATATTCGAGTTTTAGCTTGTTGACAGAAATATCATAAATCGTGCGATTGTTTGTGATATATCATTTCATTTAAAATCAATTATCAAATCAACTTATATAAATGTGTTAAGTTGTCGATCTTCTTGTTTTATTTAAATATAAAAATAGCTTATTAGTCATTACTTCAGACTTTTGATTGAAACTCATTTCATTCACTATTTTGATGCGAGAAACACATACTAATATGCTGTACTCTCGGTTCTGTGTTTGTTGTTCTTTCCGTCCACTACACGTAGAGCCTTTTTTACTTTTTCGTTAAGCACCACAATATTTTGCGACACTCCTTAACATAAGTTGCCTTTCAACGGTCAATATCTACCTTATATCACCTTATATCGCTTTATCTTTAAAACGTACTGTGTCACATACGCTGGTGGTACAAACGAATACTATTAGTATGGTCAAGTGGTAAAAGAAATGAAATTTGTTCTCAGTACCAGTTTTTTGACCGAAGCACTGTCATAACTATGATGCAGATGACGTAAGCGAAGATAAGTACAGGAATGCTGACAGAAACATGGCCATGACTATTCGGCGGATGACGTAAGCGACGATCAGTACAGGAGTGCTGACAGAAACATGGCCATGACTATAAAGAAAATTACGTAAGCGACGATCAGTACAGGAGTGCTGACAGAAACATTGCCATGACTATAAGGCAGATGACGAAAGCGACGATCAGTACAGGAGTGCTGACAGAAACATGGCCATGACTATAAAGCGGATGACGCTAAAGACAATCCGTAGAGGAATGCTCACCGAAGCACGGGCATGATTATGATGCAGATAAACAATAATCAGCGCCATTTTGGATAGCCGACCTTTGGTTCCTACCACGTCGTCTGATATCGTCATCTTGTTTAAAATAGGATTGGTGAAAATAACAATCATCGTATCCCAATAGACTCGGTTTAAGAGACATTCTTCTGTGTGGGCTGTGTTTTTTAGTGTGGTCCTTTTAACTTATTCGATATGAACAGTGTAATACAATACTCAACAATTTATCTTTCCAACCGGACATGTAATAAATTGCTATTCCTCTTATCTGTAAACAAATTCCTTATGTTCTATATTTTGAAACAATTAAACTAATTACGTCATCAGCTCAAATAGCAAAATGCGCGTAGTAATTAGCGACACTACCAGTGAGACAAAACCAACAGAAGCATGCGAGGATTGTAAGAATCATGTAGTTTGGGCCCGAATGATGCGATCACATCACCAGAATGCTGCTTAAGGTTGTACGTGAGAAATAACGTTACGCGTTATGTTACATTTCATACAAATACACAAATTGCAACAGCAGATAAATTGGATCATCACTACGAATTATCCGTTCTCTGAGGCAACAAAACCAATAACCAAAGAATAAGAAACGATCACAAGCACATGAAAAATGCAAATAACCATTATTAAAACTGTGAAAATCCCTTTGGAACGGTCAATTAAAAGCAATATAAAGATTGGGTTTTAGACGGACATTAGAAAAGTACGATTAACGATAATGGTATATTGGTAAAAAACGATTCTAAATTAAGTTCGTTCTCAATTGTTTATTCAGGACAGGACTTTTATAGCTTATAATATGCCACAATCGACCTTTGTCGGATTGAACGTCTGTGTTATCGATTTAAAAAAAGCCGTACCCGTTCAATGTTGTGTTCACTGTTTATTCAATTAAATCGACACTCAAATAAAATAACGCATATAAACATACTGATTTTAAACATATGTTGCAGCATTTTTCATCCGGAACCCTCATCCCATCCCGCATATCCCGCCGCCTCCCATCAATTCCCCGATTAACTTTGCGCTATCTTTCTTAGGAGTATACGGTTTAACGTGTTTTGTTTTATTCGTGGCTTGACAGTAAGAACCACACTGACCCGAAGTTTGTCCTTTCTGGAACGTGCACATCCTGCCAATTTTCAAACTCGGAGTCAGAATTTACGCCGTTGCTGAAGAACCATTGGTATCGTTCTTAAAATATCATATTGATTATGAAGACAATTAAAGTTCAAACGAGTGTTCAAGTTTTGATTAGGAATCAATATTGCAAATGTTAAAGTTGGCGCAAACCAACAGACCAACCAACCAACAGACCAACAGACAGGGCAAAAACAATATGTCCCCCACTACTATAGTGGGGGACATAAAAATATTTTAGTTGGAGGTTATTTCAATATTGTTCTTAACGCATAATTAGAGATAAAAATAATGGAAATCTTTATACTCACTCCAAAAATAGGAACATTTTGAATAACATAGTTGAAAACTACAATTTGATGGCAAAATACTTCGTGCACGGGCACAGCATGTTGAACACAATGAAAACAATACAAAATACTTTGCAATCAATGAAAAACTTACAAACGAACAAAAAACTATACAGAAACTAGTAGTTGATGGCAAAGACATTACAAATAGAAGTCAAATACTTGAAGAACGCATATTTTTTAAACGATCTATAAACAAAAATGTTGAAAATAACACCCTCTTAAGAAATACACATCATGCTTTAATTGAAGAGGAACACACAATAATTTGATGTGCCTGCACTTCCAGCTTGTTAAGTGAACAATCAATCGTGCCACATGTTATCTCACATGATGACTCGAATAAACAGCCTCAGACAATGAACAGGAGCAAAATTTAAGTGTACAATTTCGAGTATTGAAAGTCTCATTCTTTAATCAACCATAATCTAATCTAGAAGTAAAAGTGCACTTTTGCCTTTCATAGATAAACTTTCAAAAGGACTTTTCGGTACTACAACAATGGATCATGTCAATTTTCTTGCTGATCACATGAATAAACTAACCATTTATAAGAATGGACAACTGTATGTCAGGTATTAAATATAACATGCTACCAAACAAATTTATTGACTGTGGATTGCAATCAACATCCTCAAATATGCACCAAGTCATTGATTATGTTACAAGTATTCTTATGGATCAAATAAGAGAAACCAGTAGCATACATGATGAATTAGAAGAATTTAAGTTAGGAGTTCCAGATTTAATCAATGGAAAGACATGTACTAAATGAATGATTTTCTGTTTGCAAGATATGAATCAAGCTTGTTTGTAACTTTAAAACTTCTAATTTTATAACTGAAAGATCCTTTGCATTTATATAAGGTCGAGTCTTTTCCTGTACCTATAAATGCTACATCTCATGATCTGTAGATGAAACTCAAATATTAAATCTCCCTGCTTTCTTATTGATAACTAATGAGTGGCTAGACCCAATTAAACTGTATGTGTAGGGTTCAGCCTCAAGTATTGTAAAAATAATTTTGCCTAATTACTTCTTCATGTTGTATATTGGCAATCTTTGCAAATGACAAAATCAAGCAATTATATGCGTAATTTCAGGTATGTTAAAAATGCCATTATACCTACAGCAAACACAACTATATTTAAAACACTATGAATACATGTATACATATCCAGGTGACATCAAATTAACAAAACCAAATTATTTTGTGCCCATTAAAAGTTTTTAAGACTTGTTACTTGAAAAAGAACAAAGGCTGTTTGTAAAACATGCATGCCCCCCCATATGGGCTGTCAGTTGTAGTGGCAGCCATTGTGTGAATACGTTTTTTGTCACTGTGGTGGTGGTGGAGGTGGTGATGGTTTCATGATACCAGGCGTTAGCCTTCTTAAGTTACCATCCGGAAACCATTTTCCTATTTCCAGTCAACCATTTTACTTCCTCATTTCACTGTGACCTTTGACCTGAAAATCAATAAGAGTCATCTGCCAGTCATGATCAATGCCCCTGTGAAGTTTCATGATCCCAGGCGTAAGCGTTCTTGAGTTATCATCCGGAATCCATTTTCCTATTTCCAGTCAACCATTTTACTGTTTCAGGTCACTGTGACCTTGACCTTTGACCTATTGACCTGAAAATCAGTAGGGGTCATCTGCTGGTCATGACCAATGTCCCTATTAAGTTTCATGATCCTAGGCGTAAGCATTCTGGAGTTATCATCCGGAAACCATTTTCCTATTTCCAGTCACTATGACCTTCACCTGTGACCATTGACCTCAAAATCAATAGGGATCATCTGCCAGTCATGATCAATGTACCTATGAAGTTTCATGATCATATGCCTAAGCGTTCTTGAGTTATCATCAGACAATCATGTGGTGGACGGACCGACAGACCAACACACCAACATGTGCAAAGCAATATCCCCCTTCTTCGAAGGGAGGCATAACTAGGAGAAGTAGGAGCTTGTTGTAAAAAGTATGAAAAAGAAGATTTATAAAAAAAAAACTAGGAAAAACAAGGAAAACTAGGAATGCTGAATAATGTCATGTATATGTATAACAGTTTACTGAAGTTTCACTGAAAGTACTTCCGATCCTTTTAATTGCAACCATAAGTTTGTTTTTTGCTCTGCAAAGAAAGATTCTGGATCCAAGTCTTCTTCAAGTTCTTGTGGAAGGGCAGACATTAATAATTGTGAAGGAATTGCCCTCACAGAGTCATCATCGAGGAGAAGTTCTGTAACGTCATCTTGTACAGAAGCACCAATTACTGTAACCGTCACATGTACAGTTGGTTGTTCGACTTTCTGGAAAAATAAGGAAATACTTCATATGGCAATACAAACATTACCTTTCAAGGATAATGCAGCATCAGACATTAACAAAACAATAGAAGTTGTTTGTTTGTTTTAACGTCGCACCGACACGTTTAATGGCTATATGGCGCCTTTTCCCGCTTGTCATGGTGGAGAAAGAGCCAAGGTGCCCCCTCGACCATTTGGAACCATCGACCTTCTGTAAGCCAGCTGGATGGCTTTGCCAATTGAAAAATTCAACTCCCAGAGCGAGGATGGAACCTACATCTGTGAGAGACAAGTGATCTTAAGACAGCCACACAGTGACGAACGCTTCTTAAATTGAATTAAATTTAATCGTGATAATCTTGCGAATAATCAGATTGATTTTTCATTAAGAATAATAATTAATTTTTATGTCTAGACAGAGCAACTCGGGGATTTCTAAAAAAATTAGGGAAGGTACTGGATGGATCCTTTCAAATGGGAAGGAATGTGTTGTGAAATCTAGAATTTGGGGAAAACCTAAATAGAACATACTTTTACTCAGGAACAAGATACCTTTAGTAGGTCTTCAACATTGGCTTTTAAGGCAATTTTTCTGTCACTGGCATTAAACATATCAATGATCGAGTCTCTTACCTGGATTAGGGGAATTACAGTAATTTAAATTGGGGGGAAAATATGTTTGAATTTGGGGAAAGCCTCCTTTTACGTGGCACTTACAAAAAATTCCTTGAATAAACTTGATAAAGGACCATTATAATGGTGCTACAGACCAAGTATGATGAACATCCATCGAGAAAGGACGTTATAAAGATGCTACAGAAGTTCATGAGATGAAGATTTTTAAAGCTTTTTCTATTTTTAGCTCTAGCGGTCCCTAATATGGGCCAAAGACTTTCATTTGAAAAGAGACAAACAAGACAGGCTTATGTGATTTATATGTTGAAGTCATATTCAGCTTATATTTAAGGCCTTTCTCCATAGATGTTAGTCTTAAATAATGAAGACAAAACATGTCTTTCAAAGTTATAGTCAATAACAACAGGTGACTCTTAGCATTGACTTTACTTAGACTAGAAAAGTGTCCATACTCCATAGGACACGGGTGACCCCCTTCACAGCTTATTATTTACATGATTAGCAAAAATCTTACAAGTTTTAAGTCTCTCAAATTAAAAGCAACATAAATTAACTAAGGGCCATAAATGTTACATGGTGCGAATCTTCACATGACGAGCAACAAGCCTATTAAGTTTCGGGACTGTAGGAAGAAACTCCTTTAAGCATAATTCTACTAAGTCAGGGGTTACAACTCTGATTTACCAATTGAAACAAAACTAAAAAAACTCAGATGCACAACTTCACATAGTGAGCAATAATGCTAAGAAGTTTCAAGACAGTGACTGTAGGTCTTTTCTTTCTTGAATTCTCAGGACTGTAGGTCTTATACTTTTATAGATATGCACAAACTTTTTTAAGTATAATTTTACTAAGTCGAGAGCCATAACTCTGCTTTAAGAAATTGAAATCAAATGGAAAACCTCAGGTGCACAAATTTACATTTTAAGCAATAATCTTATGAAGTATAAAGGGTGAAGGTCTTATACTTGTGTAGATATGCATGACACAACCTTTTTTCAGACGCACGGAAGGACAGCAAACAGATGGACAAGGGCTTTTTTTTGGGGGGGGGGGGCACAAAAATAGGCAACTTGTCATGGTGTTCTGCCCACCATTAGTGCATCTTAGCTAAATTATTTGAAATATCCTTAAAGGGATCTTTTCACGCTTTGGTAAATTGACAAAATTGAAAAAAGTTGTTTCAGATTCGCAAATTTTCGTTTTAGTTATGATATTTGTGAGGAAACAGTAATACTGAACATTTACCATGGTCTAATATAGCCATTATATGCATCTTTTGACGATTTTAAAACCTAAAAATTATCAAGCGTTGCAACGCGAAACGATTGAATAATTTGGAGAGTTCTGTTTTTGTCGTTAAATTTTGTGAAACTACGAAGATTGCTTATAAAAGGTATAAAATACTTCATGTATATGTACTCGGCGGAATAGCTCAGTAGGCTAAAGCGTTTTTACTTCAGGACTCTGGCAGGACTCCAGGGGTCACTGGTTCGAAACCTGGTCCGGGCAATATTCTTTTCCTTTTTTAAATTTTATTCTTGATTTTTTACTGGAGCTTTTACGATCCAATGTTTACATTTATCGATATAAAGCATTTAATGAATAAGTTAAAAAATGCCAAAATCTGTGAAAAGGCCCCTTTAAAGTATGCAGTCAAAATGTTTACTTACAGTAACTGAAGTTGTGTAGGTAGAATTGAAGCTGGTTTCAGTTGTGTACTTTGTTTGGTAAGTGTGTATTGTCAAATCAGTGATTTTGACGTGATCCCCAGTTCTGACATATTTGTTAGTGTTTCTCCACAAAGGCACTTTTACACTGTCCACCGTTTCATCCTGTATGTAAATTGATCTTATCTTTGTCGGAGTTTTCGACTTTCCTACCAGGATGTCGCGCTCTTCTTCATCCTGTATAACATGATTACATACATATTGAGTTATAGGCAAAATTACAACAGCTGTCAGTAATGGTGTGCATGACTTGAAGGAAATACAACATGCTGACCAATATTCCTGTTAAGTTGCATGTCTTTAGCTCAAGCATTTTGGAGGTTCACGCGACGCAGCATTTTGGGACAGACAGACCCACAGACAAGTTTCATTAAGAATGGACAATAAATGTAGCCTCTAGAGTGTAAACAAGGTATATGTTGACGCTGCCTTATGCACGACGGACAAATGGCGATCACAATAGCTCACCATGAGTATGTTGTGCTCAGATGAGCTAAAAATGGAGTGAAAAGGGGTTAAGATTAGTCATTACGAGCTGTTTTTATGGAGAGTTAATTGTATAAGGCCTAACGAATATTATGTTTATTTCCGGTTACCCGATCGACCGTCAGAGTTTACCCCTGACTGCAATTCTTTTATTTAAAAAATCGCGAGTGGACAACAACGATATTTAGTCCCTATGAAGATCTCAAAAGGCCTGAAGTTTAAACCACGCCGCTATCTTTGAAAATGGCCGTCTGCTCAAGCGTTGTGGCTTGACAAGAAGGCAGAGCTGCCATTATCTTCCACCATTTTGGAATTCAGGGTAGGGGAAAAAATTCAATGACGAGGCAGAGTCATGTTTATATCTAATACAACCTGACTTGTTTTAAAATGTTAATACATTTTAAACATTATTTCAAATTATTGTAATTTAATTTTCGGTAGTTTTTTTATTATTTAATTATAAAAACCAATCGTTCCCTCGATGCGAAGTTTGACAGCTCTGCATTCATTTAAATGTAAATGTTTCCGTGTTTTATTAAAGGCAATCGTAACCTCCAGTGTGAAACAGTACTTGATTATCACAAGAAGGTCAGTATCTGTAATATCTTGTTTTGTTTTGTGCGGTAACCTCCAGTGTGAAACAGTACTTGATTATCACAAGAAGGTCAGTATCTGTAATATCTTGATTTGTTTTGTGCGTAACTTTCATTTGAATTATTTGCATGTTGGTACAATACGAGTACGAACATCTAATAATTCCGAACATTTTCGAACCAAATATAAAAAAAATCCCAACCTACTGACCCTCATTGTTTTGAGCGTGTAACCGGAAACATACATGTTTTTTGTGTTAGGTGTAAGGTAAATGTGCTTGTCACAAATGCATAAAATCACCATACAAAATATGGCAGATGACTATTTTGTAACCAAGTTTGACCAGGTTAAACATGTTGGTGCAAATTTATACAGTAAGCTACTATGTAATTTTTTATGGAACACATTAGGGGACTTTAATGAAATGAGCGTTATCGCAATAATTAGATTGGTTTGGAACCCATTCCAAAGGTATTATAAGTACACTGTATTATGTGAATTTGGAATAAGCCATCAAACTGGGAATGGACATTGTTTTGTTGATTTTCTAAAACGAAACTGTTCCTCTATGAATTGAATTTATGTTTGTAATGATTTATTTAAACTTCAAGCTAAATAAGTAATAGGAAATTGCTTATTAAGCTTTAAGTTCATTTTAATTGTAGTTTTCAACTGTGTGTGGCATGGACTTAAAACATTGGTTCTACATTAACAATCACATAAATCAGTGAAATATCTACTTCGTTTCCATCTTATAAGCCTGTCTGCTATAAAGGAGATAGTTGAAACTTGATGAAAGAACGTCCTTCCCGTATGTATTTCTATTTTCTTTAAGTTTAATTGATCATTGGAACATACAGTGTTGACAAAAAGTAATTAACCGTTCCTGGACCACCAATGTTGTTGATCATTGTTGAAAAGATAATAAATATGCAGCATTTTAATTTGAATTACCATAATACATAATTTAGGTGATAACACAAAAAGTATATCATTTTCAGAATAGTAATTTTTGTATTTGGGACATAATATACTTTTTTGTTGTTTGTTTGAGGAAAACATCAATACTCGGTCATAAAATTCAAATATTCTGTCCTTGATTTCCATGCATTTCCAACACAACTTTTTCCTTACATGGCACATTTTCTTTTTCAAAATAAAAGCAAATATGAGCCTGATTATGTGGTAAAAATCACTGACAGGGTGCACATTTCCTACAAAATCTACTTTACTCCAATTATGAATAATGAAACTGTTATACTTGAAAAAAAAGCAATATCTATGTACCTTCCTGTTCCGAGCTTTGTGTTGATAGAAAAACAAGGCATTCCTTTCTTGAAAAGTTGAAGACTCTTCTTTACGTGATGGGTTTTGCCGTACGATAACCCGTTCACATGGCTACAGTCATCACACAAGCATAAATCCACTTTATCCCCTTTTACTTCTCACCAACAATATAAAATGTTGTAAGTTACACGGGTTCTAAACGTTATTCTTCACAGTGGTCAAAATTTTCAGGCGTTTGACATCGTATTTCTAGGAATCGTTTTTTTTCATAAATATCAACACTGCCATGCATTAGTTGACGTTAATCATTAACTCCAGTCACATTAATATGAACAATAATAACACTTTTATTAATCTTTCTCTTTCAATATAGCAAATTGCTTTTTCTTTAAACGACCAATCTGTCAGGTACAATGTCGGCCATATGTGTTGTCTTTGTATTAAGCGGATCCTATATTTAGTATTTCATAGCGTATTTATAGAATATTCGTAGTTTTTTGCACATTCCCGGATAACGTTCGGATTGACGGATATGTACGAAAGAAGGAGATATTGCACGAAGTTCATTAGAGTGCTAATACCTTAAAAAAATGTATCAGAAAAAATTCTTCTTACTGTCTCCGTAGACACTCGTATATTTTCGACCTAGACCGTCAAGTGAGGAACTTATTCTCGCATGAATATGCAAATAATAATAAATAATAATAAAAACTATGCCGTACCCAATTCTTAGGAATTTTGCTTCAATAATATTTTTTACACGTTTGATGACACTGTCATGTTATATAGTGATGTTCTGTATTCACAATGCGGGTTATTGAGAACTTCTTTGCAGGGACCTATTTGTTTGTATAGGTCCCTCTTCTTTGATTGCGCATGAATGACCGCCAAGTGGTAAATCGGACTAATAATAACTAATAAACGAATAATCTTTTAAACTGACCAAAAGTAGTGTATATTTGATTTCAAAATGTAAATGTATTTAATGCGGTTTCGTGCATAAACAGTAACAACTTGACATTAATCGGCTCCGTTTGGGTCGATATAATATATATGGTAGCGGTCGATTTTTTAATATGTGTTCTGGCCTAAAAACTCAGTCTTATGGTCAAAATTGATAAACATTATGAAACACCAAATATCTGCGATAATTAAAAGAATGTAAAACAATAGGAATAATAAATTAAAATTGAATAAAACGAAAACTATGCATAACAATTACTTGAAGCCCAATGTGAAAAATAAATCACCAAACACAATTTAATCGACGACATGCTGACCGCAATGACAACTTATTCCGATACTTTTAACAATCCAAATCCAACAATATGCACTCCCGTTTTGTTTACCTCGGTCTATTAATCTTAATTTAAACCACCATATTTTTTCAAGAAGTTATCGCATGCTAACCGTTCTGACCAAAAACACGATGTATGAAATCAAATGATTGGTAGGAGCGATTAATTGTATTCCTTTTGAAGATTGCAATTATGACTCACAAAAACACACTCCGAAAACCATATTTAAATGCGGCCCTTTATTTATTGCAAAGAATCTATTGAGAAACAGTGTAAAACAAAACAAATGTACTAGACAAGACACACAGATCGACAACATAGATAACTGCCCTAGAAAATTTTTATATGTACATTTTTATTTGTTAAAACACTAATTATGTCCAATTCTGTATTTTAACGTTTTTCATTTTCTCGTTAGGCACTCGTTCATCCCCTGCTTCTGTCTTGCTTGTACTCCCAGAAACCAGATTTCAGGAACAAGCCTTGTCGGGTAACATACATTCCTTATGTGATCTTTTGTTTATTTGAATGTGTCTCCATATTCAACTGTATTTTACAGTATTTTATGCCTCAGCGGTTTAACCTGCAAAAATATGCGATTAAATAAATACTATACAAATACATCAAAACTGCCCTAGTAGGGTCAGATGTGGTAAGAAAATGGCAGAAGTAAAATGTTCATGACCGGTCCATACAGATGTTACCTTTTCGATTTTTGCATCTAGTATGTGATCCTCCGATATGTTGTCCAGCGTTCTATCAACTCATTACTCTTATTTGTCATGCAATGTTTATCATTACCAAAGACACCTTTAATCAGCCCAATAAAGTTATAATGGCTTATGTTTTTCAATAATACATGATAGTCATTTATTTGCAGATTTACGGAAGGTTCGTCCTCTACTTTTGGCTCTTTGTACTGAACTGCGCTTTGTCGCCACTTTTTTTCCTCGCGTTCAGCCTCATTTCAGCTTTCGAAAGGTACACCTTCTATAGGCACAACAACCAACCTGCCGTCACCATCCTTCTGTTTGTCGTCGGCCTCGTTACGTGTCTCGTGTTGACGGTGGTAAACCTGTACACATTCTGTAACCTGTACAAGAACGGCTGTTGCTTCATTTACAGTCTCAGACAGGACGTCGAGGAAGCGGCAGCGATGGTAACGTTATTGAAACCTGCTGTAACGACACGCTTTAGTGACTGAACGACCGTTTCTTTTTATTGTAATGTATCTCAAGCCAAACTGCCTTGTTCGTTTATCATAAAAGCTCACCTATACTTTCATGTGTGTTTCGTTTAATAGATCACCCCTTGTAGTAATCTGAACAATCATGACGGCAACATTTATGGGTGATTTAATATTACAATATTTCTCGAAAACAATGTTTACGTGATTGTTAATGCGCATGTTTTAAGCGGTAAAGGATAATAACAGTACTATATTTCTTTCAGACGAACATCGGTATGGTGGCAACTGCGTCGGGGTATGTTAACAGCACAGTGCCGGAAGCAATAAGCCCGTGCATTCCGCCGCCGTATTCGGTGTCTGTTCAGCCTGAGGAGCGCGTTCAGACATTCGCAGCTAAAAAGCAGTTAGGGAATAATTTCTAACGCATTCATAGTTTGTGCGGAATGACAATTTACCCATGAATATGATTATGAAACTCAGCACAATTATTATTGGACACAAATATATTACAATATCATCATTGTGTTTAAAATAGGATTGGTGAAAATTAAAATTATCGTTTCCCAATAGACAAGTTTTATCAGACATATTTCTGTGTGCGTTGTGTTTTTGAGTGTGGTCTTTTTAACTTATACTATTTAACAATGTAATAGAACGCTCAACGATTTATCTTTCCAACCGGTCATTTGTAAAAGTGTTATTTTTCTTATATGTAAACTAATCTCTTCAAGTGTTCTATATATTAAAACAATTCAAGAACTAATGACATCAGAACAAATACCAAAATGTGTGTAGTAAGTTGCGACTATACCAGTGGAAAAAAACAGAAACATGCGAGGATGGCAAGCATCATGCAGCCTGGTGCCGAAATGATGCTATAACATCACCAGAATGCTGCTTATGGTTGCATGCGAGGAATAACGTTACGCGTATCGTTACATCTAATAAAAGAAAACTTCATCAGCAGATAATTTGTATCATCACTTTGAAATCCGTTCTTTCAGGCAACGCAACCACTAATCACACAATAAGAAACGATCACAATCACATGCAAACAACCATTATTAAAACGAGAGCGACGATGGCGTTGAAAGACTAATTGCAAGATGCATAGGAAGAGGATGTCGTTCTGAGATTGTTCTGTGCTTCATGAAATTTGCTCAGAACATTTGTGCCAAAATATTTTCTAACGAGTTCGACATTGGTTTTGTTTGGTTGAAAAACATGGCCGCCAGGGGGCAGAGCTTGTTTTTCCTAATATGGATTAACCTTGTTATCATTTTAGAGGCCACATATCCGATTGTCCGATCTACATGAAATTTGGTCAGTTGATTTGTACTAATAATATCGTAGACGAGTTAGAAAATGTTTACGGTTGCTTGAAAAACATGGCCGCCAGGGGGCAGGGCATTTTTCCTTTAATAGCTATAGTAAAACCGTGTTAACACTATAGAGGCCACATTTATTTTCCGATCTTCGTGAAACTTGGTCAGAAGATTCATCCCTATAATATCGTTGATTTGTTTGGAAATGGTTCCGGTTAGTTGAACAACTTTGCTGCCAAGGGGGCGGGGAATTTATCCTTATATGCCTACAGTAAAACCTTGTTAGAACTCTTAAAGTTACATTTAGGTTAACTCTTCATGACAGCCTGTCAGAACACTTGTTCTTATTACATATTGGGCTGCACAGACCAGGTCAGTTCCTTTGTATCTCAGTTGAGCAACTTTGGGCCTTTCATGTCATCTTGTTTACTGATTGTTTCAAACTATATATTGTACTAGTGCATTTCTTGCTGTAGGTTCTTTTTATAGAGTGACAAAAACAGTTGAGTTCACTTTGTTTAGAAAATCTGGTTCATATGTCTTAAAGGATTACATTCCAACTTTAAACCTCATCGCTGTGACGTGTACAAACATATCATTATGTATAGCTCGACAACATTATCATGTCACTTGTGCACTACGTTATCTTAAATTAGACGCAAAATAGTTGCCTGCATTTGTCTTTGTTCGGTCAATCTTGAACAGTTTATTTAAGCAACAATTAACGATTAACCTTAAAAGATTCATTAATTCCCATTAAATCCATGTCAAAAATTGTGTATATACAGTGTGTTAAAACCACACAAAGCCCATATTTTTATTCACACCCGCATTAGCATAAACTACGCGCGGCTACCTCGTATCCAGACCTTCCAACTAAAGGGGTAGAGAATGTATTAGTCATTAGGCCAACTAAAGTTAAATAAGTGTTCCGCGGTCGGAGACATATGCACCCCCCACCCCCCCCACCCCACAAACAGGGCTTTGAATTAGTGACCCCAATTTTAATAGGGGTCATCGACTGTCCAAGGCGCATGTGAAGTATCAAGCCAATCGGTCCATTCGTTGATGATTATTTATCGGAAACAATTTCCACACTAATTGTGACAGTGACCTTGACCTTTGACCTATTGACCCCAATTTTGATAGGGGTCATCTATTGTCCATAACATTTTCATATCGTCTAAACATGAATATAATGGGTATTTTAGAGCATGGTACATGTTCAGTATTACTGTTTCCTAACAAATATCATAACTACAACGAACTATTGCGAATTTGAAACATTTCTTTTAATGTTGTCAATTTACCAAAACGTGAACAGGCCCCTTAAATCACTCTAATTATGCAAATACATGTAAATAAATACGGATGGAGTTCACAAAATCATAAATATCTTAGTATACTATGTATAACCTGCCATCTTATGTCTTTTTAGCCAATACTACGATCGGAATTTTATAGCATGTACTCAATTGTAAGATTCTATTCCTTTTACTGAACAAATATTTAGTGTTTACATCAAGAAAAGTAATGAGTCTAGTGTCAATTTTGGTGTGGCTAATTTTTAAATAAATACTCTGTTTAATAATAAGTAAACAGAGTAAATTTATTTTCTACAGTACCATGATAAATAAGTAATTAAATAATATTCAAAAAGTGGATCGTTTGAATAAAATTCAACTGTACAATAAATAAACCTTGACGTTGGTCTTTTCATATTATTCTTTTGCTTGTTTGGCGCTATGCCAACGCGCGTCGCATACAACCGTATAATCAGAGACGGATACTGAGTTGAGTGTAGCCGAGATCTATCGAACGGAGTATTCCGTAGATAGCCGAGGTATCGCTCTTTAACGAGTATTTTGTCAATTGAGCCCATTATTTTCTGCTGTCTCCGATTACTCAAACAAGGAAGTTCACACGTAACAGTAAGCTGTGCAGTACATTGAATAAAAGTTACAAAAATACAAAGGAAATATGACATCTGAAGGTATTGTGTTTCGCGTTTCTTTATTAAAACAGAAATGATTTATATTACAATGCATGAGTATTGTTTGTATTCGAATATTCCTTATATCATGTTGTGTGTAATGGTTTTTAATTATGTGTTCTCCTTACGGTTTAAGCAACTTGCATAACCGGCATACACACGGAATGTTAACGTAGGTTATTTGACCGCTATATGTGAAGTTCGACTGCTATAAAATACGTTAAAAAATTAATCGATATTATCCACATCTCTTCCTGATTTTACCTTACGGCGTCGTGGCCAAGGATACAAGTATAGTCAGGTCGGATATTACGGAACAGAGACATCGTTTCATCGGATTCATTTATTAGAAACACTTCATTAAGTTCAACTAAAATATTAATACTAATCGTTCATTTGCTTATTTACATTGAAAATAAAATTAATTGAGCGTGGCTATATCATTCGCTTAAATTTGGTAAGCCATTTACCCCAATACTTAAATGTCGTCTTTAGTAAGTACAGGGACCTATACAAACAATTGAACATCGGGACCTCAAGAGTGTACGAAAAGGTTAAAAAATTGTGTAGCACTGTATATGAGCAAAGAGGAAGAACAGGAGTGAAATTAAACATGAAATTGTTTATCGTGAATACATTTTATTAAAATGAAAGAAAATAAAATGTTATAACATTTTTACCACTTTCTGCCAAAAAACTGTACGCATGAACAAACTTTCTTTACTACACTTTCTGTATATAGCATTATGTATAAATATTATAAATAGTACTTTGCACGAAAATAAATCAGAACCGATACTTTCCGAAACGGCTTCCGATGACTTACGCGATGTACTTTATATTCTTCATAATGAACGAATGATTGACCCTTTTTATTGCATGGACCGACAACAACTGCGCAATCTATTTACGCGGCTTTTTGCAAAGTATAATCATTATTCTGGTGAAAATAATGTTGAGACAACCGCAGATTGTCGTCTTATATGCAAATCGTATTGTGGTTTACAAGTTAATGCATAAAAATGTAAATCAAGCGTTCGGGTATGAAGAGCATTTTTGACGCATGGCTGGTGAACATTTGAAAAGGGTCGGATTGCATGTTAACACAACTAATCGTGGACCGTTTATTTTGTTCCGCTATCGGAAAATGTTCTCTATTTGCGTATCGAGTGTACGCGTTTTAAGCGACATTTGGATATGCTTTTTTGTAATGTAAATTAGATTGCTTTGCAAATTAAACGAGTCGCATATTCTGCACGCGTAAGCAGTCAGTTAATAGTACCACATGTTATCTAACAATATATTTTATCTAAACCAGGTTGACCATATGCGCTTTAAGAGCAAGAAAGAACCACCTGGTAACAAGACAAAATGTCAATGCAAAATAAAAGTGTAAAGGCTTTAAAGTATTGCCTTTTAATATCAGTTTCATAGCATGTCAATGAAATGTGTCCATATGATGTTTTGAATACAAGCGTATCTACGAAACATATTTTTAATGTATTTATAAATATTATTTCGATACATTTCATATGGTATATAATAGTGCGTCGTCTTATTTTATAACAGCGGTCAACTGAAACGCTCGGTACTAGGGGCAAATAAATGTGTACATAAAGACGTTATCGTGAATACATTACAATTGAATATTATACAATTTTTATTACTAAAGTTTAATTAAAATCATCCGAAAGTACAGCAAATTTCCGTTCGTTTACCACTGTCTCAACATCGAATTGTGTTTATGTTTGGGTCATATGATTATTTTTATTATAGGTGTGAATATATAATTATTATTATTATTATTAATATTTCATATTATTTTATCCTAAATAAGTATTCAAGTATACCGTTATCCATAACCTGAAGGGTCCTGTTAAACATACGGTAAGCGACATGCGTATATAAGTATTAGGATAAATAGTGTTGTCAAGTTTGCTTATTTTATTGTTCCTTATGAGTGTTAAATAATATAAATAGGGCATCCTGTAATATTACATCGGTTGCCAAGCGACCCAATGAAGTGCACAGGCGAAATTGTGGATAGAAATTGATCAAAATTAATATAAACTATTTTTATATAAAATATATATTATACGAGTGAAAGGTATATACAAGTCAGGCGTCTTTTTATTATAACAGCGGTCGCCAGGCGGACGCTGACTCAAGTGGAGGCAGCATCGTGGATAGTGCGGTTCATATTTATCGTGGACATTGTTTCGGGGGTATTGACCATCGTCTTCCGTGGGGTGGATTGGTGGGGAACAGCACTGCTGTGTAACGGGTTTGTGGTAAGAATGTTTAAATTGGCGAATTGATATCAAAATATATATTTAAAAAAACGAATAATCTTTTAAACTGACCAAAGGAAGCGTATCTACGATTTCAAAATGAAAATTCATTTACTGCGGTATGGTGCATATTTTTGCGATACATAGTTACAACATGGCATGACTCGACTCCGATGGGTCAATATAATATTTATAGTAGCCGTCGATTTTTGATTATCTGATCTGGCTTCAAAACTCAGTCTTATGGTCAAAATTGATAAATATTATGAAACACCAAATAAGTGAAAAATGCGAAAACTAAAAGAATGTAAAACAATAGGGATGATAAAATAAAATTGAATGAAACGAAAACAGTGCATACCAATAAATAAAGCCCAATTTAATAAATAAATCATCAAAAACAATTTAATTAAGAACATGCTGACCGCAATGACAACGTATTTCAATACTTTTAACAATCCAAATCCAACAATATGCACTCCAATTTTGTTTTCTTTGGTCTATTAATCTTAATTTAAGCCACCATATTTTTTCAATAAGTTATCGCATACTAACCATTCTGACCAAAAACACGATTTATGAAATCAAACGATTGGTAAGTGCGATTAATTTTATCCTATTGAAGTTTACAATTATGACTGACAAAATCACAATCCGAAATATTCAATGCGTACTTTTAAACATTAAATATTTTCTGCCAGCTATACTTCTGCACCAGCAGGACATTAATCTTATAATTGAATGCGGTCTTATATCGAGGGCAAAGAATCTATTGAGAAATAGGGTTAAACAAAACGAATGTAATAGACAAGCTACACAGATAGACAACATAGATAACGTTTAAATGTACATTTGTAGTTGTAAAAAAACGAATTATGTCAATTTATGTATTTTTAACGTAATTTATTTTCTTGTTAGGCACTAGTTCATCCCCTGCTTCTGTCTTGCTTGTACTCCCAGAAACCAGCAATCAGCAACAAGCCTTGTCGGGTAACATACATTTCTTTTGAAATATTCTGTTTATTTGAATGTGTCTCAATATGCAACTGTATTTCACGGTATTTTATTCCTGAGCGGTTTTACCTGTACAAAATGCGATTAAAATATACGTATGCAAGTACCATAAAACTACCCTAGTAGGGTCAGATGTGATTGGAGAATGGCAGAAGAAATATTTGCATGATCGGTCCATAGAGAAGTTATCTATTCGAGCTTTGCATCGAGTACGTGATCCTCAGTTATGTTACCTCAACTCATTACTCTTATTTGTCATGCAATCGTTATCATAGCTAACGACACCTTTTAACGGCCTGATAACATTAAAATGACTTGTGTTGTTCAATAATGCATGAAAGTCATTTATTTGTAGATTTACGGAAGGTTCGTCCTCTACTTTTGGCTCTTCGTATTGAACTGCGCTTTGACGCCACTATTTATCTTCGGGTTCGGCTACATGGCAGCGTTCTATAGCTACACCTTCGACTACGACCAACCTGCCGTCACCATCCTTCTGTATGTCGTAGGACTTGTTTCGTGTCTTATGTTGACGGTGGTGAACCTATACACGTTTTGTATTCTGCACAAGTACGGCTGTTGCTTCGTGTACAGACTCAGACAGGACGTCGAAGAGGCGGCAGCGACGGTAACGTTATTGAAACGTGCTGTAACGACACACTTTCGTGACTCAATGGCCGTTTCTTTTGATCGTAATGTATCTCAAACCAAACTGCCTTGTTCGTTTATCATAAAAGCTCCCCTATACTTTCATATTTGTATCTTTTAATAGATTACCCCTATTAACAATATGAACAATCCTTACGGCAACACTTTACGGGTGATTTAATATTACAATTTTTCTCGAAAACAATGTTTACGTGATTATTTATGCGCAGGTTTTAAGCGCTAAGGGATAATAACAGTACTATATTTCTTTCAGACGAACAGTGGTATGGTAGCAACTGCGTCGGTGTATATTAACAGCACAGTACCGGAAGCAAGAAGCCCGTGCAATCCGCCCCCGTATTCTGTGTCTGTTCAGCCTGAGGTGCACGTGCAGACATTCGCCGCTGAAAAGCAGTTTGGAAATAATTTCTAACGCATTAATAGTTTGTGCGGAATGACAATTTACACATGAATATGATTATGAATTTAAGCACAACTATTATAGGACTGAAATATATTACGATATTCGGGTTACTCATTCCTTGATTAAAAAGTCGCAACTATGAGACATTATTACAATTATAACATCTCATTATAACAATATAAAGTGATATCAGAGTCTGTTGAGTTGAATATCAAATGAGGTCGTGATATTTTATCTTGTCTAATGTTATATCATTTCGGAATACTTCTCTGCATTTCGGCTAAGGCAACCTGTGTCATCTATCCGTAAACCAATTTTATGGGATTGAAGTTTTGTATCTCTTGTTTTAGAACAGACATATGTGCGTTTAAGTTGAATAGTCTTAATAGAACTTTTTATATCAAAATCCCAATGTTCAAGTTTTACCTTGTTAACCGTGATATCATGAATCTAGCGATTGTTTGTGGTTGATCAATTCATTTTAAATCAATTATCAAATCAACTTATATAAATGTGTTAAGTTGTCGATCTTCTTGTTTCATTTAAATAAAAAAACTGGCTTATTAGTCATGTTGGTGGGATTTTATACTTAAGACAATTGAATGAAACTCATTTTAATCACTATTTTATGCGAGAAACAAATTCTAATTTGCTTTTTTCTTGACTCTGCGTTTGTTGTTCTTTCCGTCGACTGCAAGTTGAGTCTATTTTACGTTATCTTCAAGCACCACAATCTTTTGCAACATTCCATTACATAAGTTGCCTTTCATCGTTCCATATCTACTCATATCACCTTACATCGTTTTATCTTTAAAACGTATTGTGCCACAAACTCTAGTCGTACAAAAGAAAATTATTCTTATGGTCAAGTGGTAAAAGAAATGAACTATGTTCTCAGTACATGATTATTGACCGAAGCACCGTCATAACTATGATGCAGATGACGTAAGCGACGATCAATACAGGAGTGCTGACAGAAACATGGCCATAACTATAAGTCAGATGACACCAAATACAATGCAAAGAAGAGGAGGAAGAGTTTGAATTGACTACAGCCAATTCGCTCCCCTGGGTACAAAAAAGTACCGTGTGACATTGAAATTAAAAGGCACATGGTACCTTTTTGTACCAACGGGGCGACTTGTATGTAAAATGTGTTGAGTGTTGTGTGTGCGTATCAATTACATGCGATTTAAGCAGCGCTAGATGAGAGTTACGTGGCCATGCTGTAGCTTATACCGACTACCGTTGTTTAGAATGTCCGTCTAGCACGGAGTTCGAGTTGCAGTCGCAGATGCTAGAGTAAGGCAACCGACTTGACCATTTAAGTATCACAACATCTCGGAAGATGCTTTGTTTCCTACCTTTTCAAACTGATAGTGAAACTATATATCAATTAATATGTATGTATCAGTATTCAAGTTTCTATATTATATAAGTTTAAATTCACAAGTGATCAGATAAATGAATTGTTTTACGTGTTTCGCAGTCAAGATTGAGTTGGTGGACTTTTTAACTCGTGGATAAACAATAGATAATAATACAAAACCAAGAGATGTCAATCCGTATGTTATACGTTTCGAATGTGTGTTGTTTAAGTTAAGAGCGCATATAACGAGCATTGTTCAGGAACTCGTAAACCATGAGCTCAAACTAAATACTTTATTTCATTATTTTTGAATCCGGCCCAGTTCATATTCTGTTTTAATCAGGAACAAGGAAAAGAAGGCAGTACAAGTGAAACATTGGGGAAATTATAACACGAACACAACTCCGGGCGCCGATTTTCGATATAAAAGACAAATAAACGCGAAGCACTTGGCTATGCAGACTTTTTAATTTTCCTAAGTATTTATAAATGGTTTTAATGGTGCACATATCTCGCAAAAATAAAACTAATGAAAAGAAATACGAACTTGTTTTGCATTTCGATAGGTGATTGATTTGTGTTTTCGAATTTTTGAGGAAAAGGAAACAATTTAACAAACCAAACTCTAAACAGGGCCTCTTATAAAGACGGTACATGTATATTTTAAAGAAAGATCAACATGTTTAAGCCGATAAACTATTACGGATTTCTTGTTGTTTGTTTTTAAACATGTACCATGTTTTGTAATTATAATAAACATTGCGCGTGCATTATAAGTGGTAATGCAATCAACACCGTTTACGCTCATAGTACAACGTATCATTTATATGTCAGAATCTTTTTATATTAATATGTTTTGTTTTATATGTACATTTCATGTTTTTGGTTAAGTGTCATTATGTTTAACTCATAAGAGATACAACATCTGATTGACTGCAAAAGTTAGACAATTATAAATCATGGCGATATTTTTTCATTCATATAAGTGCTTGCAGGGTTTGGTTTGTTGTTTTGTGTTGAGTTTGCTTATATAAATTGTAATAAACATGTGGTTTTGGTTTTGTTGATTTAATGTCGTATATATAACGCCATTGTCTAATGTCCACCCTGTGAACAGATCATGTTAATATAAATTATATAACAATGAGTAATACTAGAAAGTATATAACAATGAAGAATATTGAACATTGTGTAATTAACCAAATCTATTTGAGTGTACTATAATTGTTTTTGTCGACATAACAGTTGACGCTGTTAGAACTATAATGGTGCTGAACATTTAGTTAACCCCTGAGTATGAAGTGCCTATTGATGAGCTGATGTGGCAAGTCACTGTCCGTCGTCAATCATTCATCGTTCGATGCTTTCTTCCGTTTTTACATTATGCTTGAAAACAAAATCTATAGGGTTTTAAACAACGCCCGACAGGACAGTTCTCAATTTATCATTTCCAAACTCCTTTGAGTAATGTAATTTGATTTCTCATTTTCACGTTTGGATCTCTTGAACAACTTTGAATGAAAACAACAAATTAATAGGTTTGATCATAATAATTTAAAAGATATCATCTTCGTTGTGTTACGTCAACGAAGTGCCTAGAGTGCATGATGTGTAAAAACAATATGGCCGGAATTGTACGTTATTTCCTATAAATGAAAATGTAAAGTGTCTGGTCAATCTTCAAAATATTTCTTTGACAAAAGATAAGGAATTCAAAAACATACACGCCATAGATTTGGAAGTGTAACCGACTATTAAGTCGACAAAGACACTTATCAAGGATTTCTAAACGTGTTCATAATGTAAAAAAGCCCTGTATGATCATGAACCGACGTTTTGTTCAGGATATATGTATGTGCAATTTTAAGATGTTCTAAAGTAGCAGAGAATGAAAATGTCATTCAATAATTCACAATTTTTAAATGTATTTGTCCCAGGTTAACACTTTGATAGCTTTGATAGTTTATTTTATATGAGTTCCAATAGGTAATAAGACAAAAAAAACATATTAAATAAAGCCAATATCGAAGGACTAAGTATACCATGATAAACATGCATAGCATTACATTTGGAAACACATATTGTTACAAAATGTCAAGCACTTAATCACTCTAATTATACAAATATATAAAAGAGGATGGAGTTTACGCAATCATAAATCTCAAAATATGGTAGGAACAGCGAATATAACAAATGTATGTGATTAAGAATAACTTATACCATGCACATGTAGTAATACACATAAACAGCATGCTATCTCAATATATAGATACATAGGAAAAACCTTATTTGGAAATTTTCATTCGATATCCATTGTTTACAAAAAGTAAAAAAGCCAAAATACTTTTTGATCTTATTGGTACATTATATTTAACTATGCATACATACATCAATATAATATTATATGTGTAACATGAATACCCCACGTCCGCTTTGGGCAATGGATCAGTGATAGGCTCATGAAGTTATTACAATATTGAATACTTGGTCTTCCGGGTTTTCCACCGGGTACTAAAGCGAAAAAATACAAGTGCAGTTTTAGTTTAAACATATCAATCTAAAAAGTTAATTCAGTAATTAATTTATAATTAAGAGAATGAATATAACAAACATGATATCACTTATACCATAAGCAATTGTCACGTTTTGGAAGAGATATACATTGAGAGTACCATACTTATAAAAATAGCAGTCCATAGTTTGCCTTATATGAAAGAGTTATTTATAAGAAGAGCGTTATGAAAACAATATGTTTATGTTATTTATATACAGATGTCTTTTTGTAAAAAGTCCATATTTACTGGTCCAATCAGTGATTGAAATTCATACACTATTAAAATTTACAATATTTTTAATCATATCAATAAAACAAAAATTACAAAATGAAAACTATTGTTTTGTTTAATAACAGTATATTGTAGTTTGTAAAAAAAAACACGTTTATATCAATTGCACGTATGTCGCTGGCAAAAGTATTCAGTCATTAATCAAATAATTTTCTATACATCAAGAAATGTCAATTTCCAACGAATTGATATATGAACATTTTATTATTTCAACAATAGTGTAGTAGTGTGTGTTTTTTTCGATAGTCATGGTACTTTTGTTTGATGTTAATGTTAGCATGTGTAATGATCAAATTTAAGTCAACATTTTTCTTACAAAAACATTATACAAACAAACACATTTTTATTGTCGTGATGGGTTTCAAAAACTGGTTCCTGATATCCATGTTTGTATAATTATGCATATAGCACACTGATAAAAATATTACATTTAAATATATTTTAGAAGGTAACCGATTAATATTAACATTCTGTATCTGATTACTCATTTGTTATTAAATGTGAAAATCTGTGTCTTCACTCGCAAGCGATGGCCTCTCCATCGTTGTCTTTTTATTCAGACGTTTTCATTTTTACCATTTCTTCGGTTGTATGAGGCTCGCCAGACCTCCTGAAAGAATGCCAACATTGTTGTAGGATCGCTTGGTCTGTGTGTCTGCTCTATTAGTTGCTATATTTAGTATATAACATACATGTCAAAGAAAATATATCATATTGTATTATCACACAAAAAATATTTGCATTTATTTACAAGTTTCAATCATGGATGATAAAACCTGCGTTCATTTTCCCAAGGTACATCGATCTTATAACATAAACACAGTTCAGACAAAAAAGACTATTGATAAGATTTTTGCACAATAATGATAGTAAAGTCTCTATATTAGAGGCTGAAGTAAAAAATACTTTCTAGAGTTTTAATATCGCTGCTTTATTCTAGTATAAACATATTTTTGGAGAATCAACTTTATGATCGCATTACATGCCGATATATCGATGCTCCTTTCATAATGTAATACGTTTGGGTCGTTTTAGAACAAAACATTTGTGACATTGGTGGTGACATTAGAAAAATACACATTCATCGTCATTTGTTTGCATAGTGCAGATACCTGTTGTTAAAGAAACAGCGTTGAATAATAACACAGCAAACAACGTTAAACGCCTTTAAATTTGCAAAATACAATACTTGTGACATTCAAATTAAAAATGCAATCAACATAAAAATAGTGATTGGTTATTAAACACATTTGGTACGGAATTGATCGCAGAATATGAAATTATAACCTCCATAAATTGCAAACTTACTTCGTCCTTCTCTTCCGAATAACAACGATCGCAGTTGCGATAGCCGCTGCAATCAACACACAGACGGCAAACGTGATACCAACTATCAGTCCAGTTGCAGTTTCATCGGATTTAACTGGAAACATTTATAAGCATTTGTTTTGTGGGCGAATATTTGTTCTATAAATTAATAATTTATCAGGGTGGTCAGCATTCTCGTCTTTGAAAGGCCAAGCCTTGCCGGTTAAAACCTTCTTCAACTCGTAATACAAATTCAAGTACAAAAGACACTAACATAATATTCTATATATCATCATTTAAATTTATTGTCACCTGAAATATCCACAAGGCACTGGTTCAATTCCAATTGAGTATGTGAAAGTAAAATACGATCCGTATTAGAGCAAGTATTGTAAGTATTAAACTTTGTTTTCAAGTCATTTAGTTTCGTTTACTTCGTCAAATATTGGCTTATTTCTTTTAATGTTTATATCGTGGTAATTGTTTTTCTATTTGTAGAAAAGGCGACTTTTATCGTCATCAATTTCTACTTGTGAATAGGGAAGGAGTATGTGTATCATTTCATTGGTCTGAAAATATTTAAAAATAGTTATTTCATTTGTCTGAAAATATATTTTTTTTAATAAGCTCACTTCTATCATAAGATCACCTCTAACATATAAGATATGCATTATTCTCGAAACTTGACTAACCACCTACCTTCACAGACTGCATCTACGGTAGGTGACCATTCCTGGGTAGTATTGGTGGTTGCAACACATTCATATGTTTTGGTTCCCTTCAGCTCACCCACTCTGCAGCTTGCGATCGTAGTGGTGGTTCCCAGAGTGTAGTCAAAGTTTGTTTTGATTGATCGGGGTACGTCTAGTAAGCCACAAACTCGTACTGAGATTTGCGTCATATGGAAAAAAACAATTAACATTATCATTGACATAAAAATATAGGTTCAATGATTTTTTTATCGTTTTGTGTTTTAATTCTTGTGTATTTTTTACCTTTTTTGGATATATAACAATTGACTCTTATTAACAAGCTCTGAACAACGAATTACGGCTCGTTCCTGATTTTTTATGATTTGTTTTATCTTTTTTTATATAAAAACATGTGAACGAAACTACAAGTTATTTTTAGATAGATCTGAATGTCAAAATTACAGTCTTCATTCAAATGAGAAAACAGTGTATCTGCATGCGATGATCCACAAAGTTAACAATAAAACATTTGAATTCTGAATATTTGTAACAGTTTGCATCAATTTCATTATATATTTGTACATCATAAAACCAATATATTTTTATTTTATTGCAATTAAGTACGGTCATATCATAGCATTTTAAGTGTCAACGTTCACGACGGCTTTAGTCACACAATCGTTCAACGATATATTCAAATACCCAACAAGATCAAACAATTATATAAAACCATCAATATATAGCATTAACATACCAGGTGTCAATGCCTCATAAAGGGAAGCATATCTTTCCGCTGCTTTCTGGCTGCTTCTAGCAATGGCTTCAGATCCCGTGTGCCTGCGAAGTTAACATAATAGTACGCTACCACAAAACATATTCCTATTTGATGTTGTTTCCATACCTCACTTTCCTGTTTTTATACGTTTTGTTCATTTCATATTAACCGTTAACATGTGTAGAATCGTCTTTAAACTATAATGTGAACACAACAACCGTTTCACCGGAAGTCGTTTTATATATAGATAAACAGACAAGCAAATTGCGAAGGCGTTTAACTTTCCTGCCTTGTGAGAAACAATTATTTCTAAATAATTCAACTTCAGAATGCCGTATTTTTATGTCGGCGTTAGTGTTATATTGTGATAAATATAATAGTTCACATTGCTGATACCTGAAGTCAAAGATGCACTCCTGGTTTCGCATGCAGTAATTAGGAGAGGCTTTGTCCTTTCCTGGCAAGGAGGTCGGGCTTAGAATGACGGGATCGTTAACCGGCAGGACATTTTTGAACAGACTGTAATTTTCCGTAACGGTCCCTACAACATTCAAGGAATCAGAATAAAAACAGGGAAATATTACAATGTTTTTACACAAATACCATAAAAACTTACATGCAACTTACAAAGTTAATAACTCTTGACGTGTGATATTATCTTACATACATTATCTACATACAAGCAAGTTGGAACTGTCTGTATATTTCGGATGGATTCGGACTGCTCACATCTATTTTTGTATCATTTGGCAGTAGCATTTCTCCAGACAGGGTACCGAACAAACCAGAGAACCGTTTCTGTAAGGCAACGGGAAATCAATAGCTAGAAAACAACATATTTGATTTAACTGAATTGAAATGAGACATATTGATTTTTCCCTCCGATTACAATTAGCTTCATGTGTATTTAATATTTAAACTAACAATAGATTAACTATTAATCATGCTTAGTATAAAATACTCTGATACATACATATTTTTATATTTGAAAAATTGCTTTTTTAAACCAATTTTTTGATCAGACCATCAGTGTACCTAAAAACTGCAACACATGCATATACATACATATGATCTTGGCACCAAGAGATCCATCTGAAGCGTGTTCGCAGCCTCAGCAATCTGGAAGCCAATACCATTGGTCAGCATCACGGTGAAGTTGGACTGCTTATTACTCTCGTCTGTGTTTACTATAGCTACTCCTGAAGATATTAAAACTATATTTGCATACATGCTATTGCGTGACAGCTTTTTCATTATTTGTTTTGCTTTTTGCTTCTTTATGTTGGCTTTTTAAGCACATGAAATAAAAAACAACATAATACATGTACATGCTTCAAACACAATACTTTCCATTCATATAAATATGTTATATAATTTAACTATTCCAACGTTCTCAAAAATGAAAATTGTGTGGTTTAACTGTTTGTTTCTGCACCTTTGTAATCTTGCCAATACATTGATTTCTGGTCGTACGATATGTATTGCCCGTTGACTCGCACATTGAGCTGCTGAGTTCTTCGGTCGTACTCAGGACCACGGAGCTGAATCTCAACCCGGTCTGACGTCCCTCGGTCCAGAACGGCCACTGCCACAAGGGTCACGATGTCAGAAATTTTAATATTTCCTAAAACATAATCATATGCCCACTTGGTTTAAATACGATTCAATTGATATATATGATAATGAAGGTAGCGTTTTTTTTTAGTTTTTAGACATGTATTTAGCTAGAAATGCATACAATTAATAATTCCTAGCATTTCGTTTGCATCACTTGTTATCAACAAAGGAATATTCAAATTAATATAGTACAGGCCTTAACTGAGAATAATAAATTAGCATTCAAGGTTAGCATTAATAAGTTATAAATCCACGTTCGGAATAATGTACGTTCGGAATTATGTACGTAGTTGTTTGTAAAGTCCTGTTGTATAAATTACTATTAGGCTCCTTGTCAACTATGTTTAAGATATTTAGAGAAATTTAAAAACAACTTTATAAATTAAATACCGTCAGTTCGGTAAGGATTCCGTTCGAAGCGCCCTTGGATTTCTGTGTTTCCACTCCTGAAGAGAATAAAATCCCCAGGTCCGCGTATTCGATGCGGTTCTTTGCCAAAGGTCATCACATGACCTTGACCATAAACGGTCGCTGAAAAACATGCGTCATAAAATGGCCTTACATGTTATTCCATCGTAAACAGCTTAGCACACGTGTTTCAGTTTACATGTATTGTAATATATTTACTTTAGCACATTCGTTGCTTTTATAACAGCAGTAACAATATTCATTGGCGGACTATGAGGGGATGCAACATCACTCTAAAGTTGCTTAAACAGTTTTTAAACTCAAAATATCTTCAGCATGTGAATCGCATACCCAAGCAATATTTTTAAAGAAAAGAATATTTTCTTCAAATCAATTGCTTATCTAACAAGTACCTGGTAATGGCGGGGTGTAACCTGTGCAGTCAGTGGTAGGCCTTAAGTCCATATAATAATCGCAGGACTTATTGGCGGTCCAAACGCAGCAATAGTGTAATGTTACAAGATCGTCTAACCAATGGGACATGAGTGGTACGTATCTCGCTTTGATATATGGCGCGGCACCCCAGTCGTGTGCCTTGTCCGGGGTACTGCCTCCAAATGAGTCCGCTGTGTGTACAAGGATTCCAGAGCTACTGTAACAGCACTGGTTTCCCGCTAGGCCGCTGTACAAGTATTCGAAATTACACGTGTTTACTTACTTGTATTTATTGATATGCTTGCATAGTTCAAATGGTTGTATTAGACTTTTATCGGAATCAAAATATCATTAGGACAGAATGTGTGTGAAATTTCTTGAGTTTAGTGTTTCGTGCGAAATAATATTTCTTATCCTTTTTTATTTATACACTCAATCATATTTACGTTGGTTGCACTGCCCTGACACAATGGACGGCGTCATGGTAAAAGCAATTGCTTTTAAGATGGGCATTTTGAAGCTTGCACCCATCATCGGGCTGAAAACGGCCAAAGTCCAAGATGGCCTGCTGCAGCGAGCAGGGACAACTGAGCAAGTCACCCACCCAGCTCATATCCTGAAAGCACATGGACATTGAACAACAACACAAATATAGTAGGTCGTATGTCAACATTTCGTATCGGATGTATATATCTAAAATGTGTCTACAGTCGACAATAATACCTTGTTATGTTCTAAATATATACAAACTACCAATTAAATATTCCGCAACAAGTAATGAACGCTAATACAGGTTACGTACGTTCAGATATTCTGGTCGAACGTTTTTGGCAACGTATAAGAATACGTGTTTCTGTTTTTACATACATCTTACCATCTAATATGGCATGCCAAGCGTTTTAAATTCAATGTGTGCATATATATGTGGTATATTTGTTTATATATATATTATGTGGTATATTTGTATATATATGTTATATATTTTCATGTTTATGAGGTATACTTGTAAACATATGTTCTATAAAGCCATATATATATGTATACGGTAAAATTCGGTATATGCATGGAAAAATGTGTGTTGCATAATTTTCTATATGTGTTCGATATTTTCCTTTATGTATGGTAAAACAAAGTCATATAGATAAGATAACACTAATTCCAAATCCCATAAAAACCGCCAACGTGCAAAGCATTTTGCTTCATACATCAAATTTTTGGAAGCCTGGAATCAATTTTAAGATGGGTCTTTCCTCTTCCAATAATTGAAATAAAAAAATACATTCTCACAACTTCTAAGAAACTAAAAATCGCGAAACATCGGAAAGAGGGTTTCGACAGTGCGGTTCCGACAGAAGCATAGTACTTCAATAAACGCTCCAGAAACGTCCATCTTTCAACGTAATCCTACTGAATTGTACCAAACTGTTGAAGGCAAACATAGCATACATGAAATACTAGTAACCACAAAAAGCATAGGTGCGATCGCTAAATGGCATTCAAACCAGAAGAGAAAAGGAAATAGGAAGTACTCTCCGAAGAGGGATACATGATTTAGTGGATTGTAACCTAAAATAGTTCCACTGATGCAAATTATAAAACATATACATCTATAAATGTTGTACAACAATCATATGGAAATATTACATACAAATCGCAACGTTTAAAACACATACATATTTTGAAAATTATACAACAAAATATCATAATTTTACCATATCTATATGAACATAATTGCAAATTACATATATGAAAATATCGACCGTAAATTTGAATTTATACAACGCATAGTTATTTTGACATACGTGTGTAGGATTATACCATATATGCTTTACCAAGTCAATTATTAAATTAGTCTATTATTTTACATTGGAAATGTGTAATAAAACAAATAACATCCTTGGCGCACCTTCTTGTCTTGGTTGTACCAGCGCAAACAGAGGTCTGCTGCCCAGTTCGTGCCATATTTCGCTAAGTTTGCACTCCTAACGTACCAACCCAGCAGGATAACATTGCTTGACAGGTACCTGTTGGCAATCAGACAAAAACATTATAAACCGTTCTGCTAATAAGTCTTCTATCCGTAGCAGTTATTACAATTCTTTAATTCCCAATTGCACGAAGCAAAATTCAACGTTAAATGTGCGTGCAGGAAACGAAAACAAAATGAACTTGACCTACAATAATGGGGAAAAGTTTATCCCTTTATTATATTTATTAAATATACGTGTAAAATAAAAGACAGGCTTAGTTTGCAACATTACTTTGTTAAAACGTTAGTTCGTGTAGCTAAATATACGCAACATAAAAAAAATATAACCACTCATTAATTCAAAGCTTTCAAGTGTTACTCAATGTTGACCAACTGATAAAACAAATTAACTATACAAAGATTTCTCCAAACTTTGTGTTTCTTCTAATTAAAACATCTCACGCACTTACATATATTTCATCGGTTTGGCATCGCCAATCAGTTTGACCTCCAGCAATCCGAGCTCATACTCGCAGTTGGTTCCCGAGCATTGAAGGAGCTTTGGGTCCAGAGTGTGGTTACCAGCCGAGGCAGAGATGTTGCTGACGAGACGCGATAGAAGCGTGAAGGAGGCCTAAGGATTCGCCAAAGGTGTTTTAAATGTTTCCAATTGCTTATCAGATAAGAATAGTAATAGAATATGTTGTTTAACGTTTGCACAGAAAATCTGAAAACAGAAAAACGCAATGCCCCATATTGCGCCGCTTTGAAATAAAATTTCAATATATCATTTGGCAGGTTTAGCAATTATCTCCCTTTTATAGCTTATTACTTCCCTTGGATTGTATTTTTTGACTTTTGACCGCGAAGAATGACATTGACCTTAAAATTTGTTTCAGATTTTATCCTTCTAAAAATATTACTTCCCTTCTGAAAATGATGTGTACCTGCCAAATGATATAAAATAGAAATTATCTCCCTTTAAAGCTTGTTACTTCCCTTGGATTTTGTTTTTTGACCTTTTACCTTGAAGGATGACCATGACCTTGACCTTTCAACACTCAAAATGTGCTGCTTCATGAGATACACAAGCATGCCAAATATCAAGTTGCTATCTTCAATGTTGCAAAAGTTATGGCCAATGTTAAAGTTTTCGGACGGACGGACGGACGGACAGACTGACTGACACACTGACGGACAGTTCAACTGCTATATGCCACCTTACCGGGGGCATAAAAACATATAAAACATAATCACCCTGTAAAATTATCCATGAAATTTCTAAACATCCTGGCCTGAGCGCCACCTCGGTAGTTGCATTTACACATTTTAATGCATCTCAAAAAAGAGGTGGCGCCCGTGATTAATGGCCGTGAGTGTGTCTACTTTTATTATTAGTGTTTTAATTTAAAATGAAGCTTCCTTTCAAATATTGTTTAGGCGTTCATTATAAAGGGAAAGTCTACCAGTTCATGTATGCGTCTGAATGGTGCTGAATGTCAAATACATTGTGCGTTATTGCAAATTCATGTTGATAAAATGTTCCGGGCAAATCGACACCTTTAGGTTGCTATATGACAAATGAACAATGCTGAAGGACAACTGCATATTGGTAAATGAAAATTGCATGGTTCTTATTGTGTTTTACCCTGTGTTCGTTACATGCATTATATGGGTAACCAGTGTACAGTTGTGTGTGGAAGATGACTACCGTCCCTTTTTGGATTGAGGACATACAAATAACATATCCATACCAAGCAACAATGGCTAATATGTCACTTTGTCTTACAAGAAACTATGAAAGTTAATACAATGCCAATGGAAAGACCAGTTCTGGTTCTTCTATAGCATCATGTTAATTGTTTAGACTTAGTGTACTAGATAATTACCCTGCTTGGTAAGAATTTTTATTATTTTAATTATATTTCAATTAGTGATGCATTTAATAATATTATTATTATTTGTCATGGCATACAAATTATACATTAAACTTAATGCATACAATTGTATTTCAGGTTGTGTTTATAGTACTGGAATAAACATTGAAACCACAAATGGGTTTTGAATTCACAACAACACTCAAGTTACATACGACGTTCCACTTTCTGTGTGCCTCATAACATCACATAGCTGACCATTTCTTGTAAATTTCGTTACTTCGTTTATGTAATGACCAATATCCTGTGGGTCAACGACCGTTTCATTCATAAGCTCTCATGATTTCAATATTTACATACAATAACTATGAATATTAGATTTATCATATTAGTTTTGGTTAACAAACACATGTAAGAGTCCAATAAGTCGAAAGCAATAATAAATGCGTGTGCTACTGGGCGCAAAGCAACATATTTTTTAATAACATTCTACTTATTAATGTGTAAATCATTAGTAGGAAAGGTAAAGAAGTTCTTGCAGTTAAAATATAATCGAATGGGCATTAACAATTCATCAAGATAATTTAGAAAGGGACAAGATATATCCAATGCAACAATGTTAACATCGCTATCGTCCGCCATAAAACATTGTTTTGTTTAACGAGTGTATTTTGCATTCTTATGTGGTTTTAAAAATTATTAATTTGCTTTTTTCATATCTGTTTGGGCATATCTACGAAAATGAATGTTCAGAGTAACCAGTAACCACTTACAGCCAGCCATTCACTAATTCATTCATATATTCACTATAATTCATTATCTACACAATAACAACTTACCAATTAGCACGACCAATCTCTAAATCCGAAACATGCCTATGTCAGTCCATGTTTTATATTTGTCCTATAACATATGTACTGTCTATATTATTCTTTATGAATTAACATATCATTGGAGGAACTTATTTTATACACACATTGCATATGACTTTTTTATCGTGTATAAAACGGTCATGTATGTTGCTCTTAAATTGGAATATAAATGCAAATCTAAGACATGATATTCTATAATTACATCACTGTCATAAACTAGTATCATTTGAATGAGGATGTGCTTCATATGTCTAGTCAGTAACAACACGAATGCCAACTGATATAATAATGTAATAATGTAATATATAATAATGTACTCTATGAATGAAATAAGTGCCAGCTTATTGATTTATAGGTGTAATTGGGAGGAGCAAATATGTTTAGCGTGTGATATATATCGAAAATCCTAGTTCCCTTTTTGTTCCAATAGTAAAGTTTGGTTATTGTTATTCTATTTTACCATTAACGCAAGAAACTAAATGGCATATAGCAGAATGCATATGCAACGAAATAACATAATAACCACTGAGCATCATGCATAAACTGGCAACTCACAAAATTATCACCCACAATTTACTCAATCTAACAGACAAGCAGGCGCGGTATAAAAGTTCACAGAATGTTAACGCATGATCATGACTTTTATATTTGTAGCAAATTATCTGTTATCGTCTTAAGGGAAAAAGCAATTACCTTGTTGTAAAATTCTTTGTAACCAATCAAGTTTACTTCTACGCGGTCTTCAGTGTTGCTGCTAAGCAAGTTTTTTTCCCATGTCAAGGTCAAAGTAGAAGGATCACTAGCATACCACCCCATGTCCTCCTTGCTCCTCACAACACCTACGGATTCCCCTCGGGTCAGCCTTCCAGGAAAAACTAAAAATATTTATAAAGAGGAATTGTCATTGTCAACTACCTAGTTAAAAAAAAAATTATTTAAATACTCGCTTTAAAATGTACAAATGCATTTACATGAAAACTTAACAAGTATGTATTATATGTTTATTCATATTGTTAGATTTGGATAGTGGTACACATTTTGCTTACCGGGCACCAATCCGACTCGATATTTCATTATTTATGTCGACAATCACTTACAGTATTATGTTTAATTCAAAAGTTAGTCGTTTTAGTGCCAACACCATGAACCTGAATCCATAACGTCAACAGCAGTGTTATATGTTATAAAATGTAAGATATTAATGCCAATCACCTATGTAAAAATCCGCAGTGTAGGTTTGGCCATTTGCTTGAAGAGACAGGGTAGTGTTGTCTCTGAACAACAGACGGGGCACCATGCAGCGTACCCGATTTGGGCTTAAATATATGGCTTTACTCTCATCAGGTCCCTAAAAAAATTAAAATGAAACTAAACAATTCCGTCGCTATGTAGATGATTTAATCTTGGAAATTAAATGTTTAAAAAACCATTCATAACAGCATTCTGTTTTTGAATTCCAATGTCATCTGTCTATCAAATGAAATGACATTTAGTTTATTGGTCCATTTAGGTAGTTTCCCAAATTACTTTACGGTATATGTTTTAGATGTAAAATTATAATGAACATATAGTCTTTACTGCGAACATACTTCTCCGAATCTGCATGTGTACGTCTCCGTTCGATTGAAACAGGGTCCAGACACGTCAATCATTCGTCCGCCGAACATTCCAGCGTACGTTGGGTATGTAGTGAGTTTGTCTAAAGTAAAAAAAAAATCGATTGCATACGGTATAAATATGATTGTGCACGTCAGTAGCTTCTATACGCACATACGATGTTGTTTATTACTATATCGATCTAATACACGTTTCAATATAGTTTGTTTGAATGATGTGTAATTTGTAAATCGGTATTTGTATATTAATGTATAAATCTTTACAAAGGGTTAATATAATATATAAATAGAATGCGATGCATTAATGTTGTGATCCCAATTTCGTAATTTGTACTGTTCAAAACCACTGAGTATGATTTCATTTAAAACCAATTAAAATGACAAATCATTAACTTAATACAATAATGAATTTCCTAAATCAAAACAAAAAACTTGCAAATCTTAAAGTCGCTTTAGACTCGTAGCACAATAAATATCACAATTGAAAACATGTTCTTACTTGTATATGTATCTGTGGAACACCCGGCTCTGACAATTCGTCCTGGTGATATATTGAAAACATATCTTCCAACAGTGTCACTACTTTGTTTGTTCGGTAACTCTCGAAGCCCCCAACGCCGAGATATTATATCAGTCCAGTCGTCTCCCTTGAAACCGGCCTGAAAATGATTTGTTGATACTCCGTATTTCATACTGATACTCGATAAAATAAGATGTATTCATGCACATAAATCAAGTTCATAAGATCACAATCCTTAACGGGTAACTTGTTTACAATTTGGTTTACACGTGCAGAAAAATAATGTATGTTATGTATTCGTATATATAAGATTCGATTCAAAATCATTTCATATTGAGCCCGAATTTGTGCGAACAGTATTATAATATTAATCTAGCAGATATGACCAAGTTTATCTTGTGTCTGAATTTAAGGCTAATTTTTTGCCGCTTTTTAACATTACCTTACAATTCTTGCAAGCTGCCATGCCCATCTTTTCATAGTTGAAAATTGCAAAAGACTCATTGCCATCAGTCAACAAGACTAACTGAAAAGTGTTGCTCTGGAAAATTAAAATAAGACAAACATAAAAACATACAATTGTCTCTAACATTGATAAAGAACAAACTATAAAATCATTTATTATTATTAATAAAAATGTGTAATGTAGCACATCGATTTACCGGCTGGTATTTATTACGCAAACATGTTAATTATAATAATAAATACAGCATAAAACTGTAAATTGATAATAGTAATAGGATTAAAAATACATGATATGATTTGAACCATATGTTATTGGTATGAGATTATGTTGTATAATAATTACTTTTTTATAAACATAATTTGTATTATTTCTTAAGTAAGTCATTACCAAACATTGATTAGATCCAACTCCACACATCGTTAAGTCCGTAGAAGATATGATCCATGATACCATTATCCCATATTTTGGACGGAAGTTGCTGGAGGCTATGACTTGCGCACTACAATAGTCTCCAAAGTTGTTTAGGCTTGTGTCTTCTATCTGACCATATTCCACTCGGCTTTGGTACTGACTTTCGTCATGGTAGTAAGGGGCTATGAACAGTAGGTCCAAAGGAGGAGAAATATCACTCTTGCTCCAGTCCATGTTATTGAAATCTGGTTTTGTGACGTTATGTGTGAAAGCCACGAATCCATTAATACTTATCTGCAACAAATATCATAGTAATAGCTGATTATCACATTGCAAAATATTTAAGTTTATATGTATGCCAAATTAGCAACACAAATAATTTAAATGATTTATTCAATCTTATTTTTCCCTGAATAATTGAGCATTGATACATGTAATACACATATTATGAGTATGCTTACAACAAACGATGAAAACAGTTTTCCTTCGTACACAAATGGTGTAGACGTATTGATGTGATGTCCTTTTCCTGTCAAATTATGCGCCACAGAAGGCAATGTATACATAGGTGTGGCTTCTAGAAAAGAATCATAAATATATAATTAAGGATGTGAAAAAAATATAAAGAAGCAGAATGTAAAACAAATGATATTAATAAGAAACAGTCTTTAGTCCGCGGACTCTTCTGAATTACTTCCAGTTCAACAAACGATGATAGCCTAGAGTTTGCAAAATGGACGTTCCACAAGAAAAGTATTTACCCATTATGCCTAGCGTTTAGAAAAAAGGCCTTGGCAAACAAAAATAATGCGGCGTCTAATCAGGGTCTGCGCTGTTTGCTTAACGGAATTCCTGTAAGAAATATTCTAAATATAGAAATAAATATACTAGACATCCCTAATTTTGGAAATAAATTGATCCAATTTAGAAAGATGGGAGAGTTTACTAGGCATAAATGGGTTAACATATTAATAAAACCATAAAGGCATGGATATAGAAAAGTTATAAATACAGGTACACCAAATCCTATCTTTGGTATTATTGAAAGATAGACGTTGAACAGTTTACATGCACGACATGTCATAAGTCGGATTATTAAAACGCTCGAGTTATTTAATGTATCAGAAACATACGCGTTTGCATTAAATATGCTGCCCGTTATCGTAATTCAGTGATATCATAAGTCAAGATACACAAGTACCTTTGAAAATTCCTTTATCAAAACAAGTCAGTGACAAGTTTTGCACATTGAGATAATCCTTTTTTATCTTTGCATTCCCCATAACGATGATATCTTAATGCCAAAAAACAAGATATCGCCATAAAGCATTAAGTAGTTGCATGTCTAGCACATTATCAAGAATGACAATTCGTTTTATAATAATATATTATAATAATAATAATAATAATTTAATATTGGATGGGACCTTTACCTTTATTGAGTCATGTTTTATTATTGCCTTCTGGATAATGAAAATACAGTTCGCAAATGATGTATAATTCCAATATTATAGCATTAGGCATTAAGTTTGACATTGAACTTTTTACTTAGCGGCATAAACCTACTTGCCCGCAGCGAATTGATACCAAATGATTAAAATATGTGTTAAGTGACTTACACATTGTCCAATGAATGATGAATATTAATTTTGTTGTTTTGATTTGTAATAGTGACCTTGACCTTTGAGCTACTGACACAGGTCTTGCGCGCGACAAGTTTTCTCCGAAGTATAAACGTTTTTAAAGGGAAAAAATAATTGCCTGATGAAGTAACTGTCCGATCAAGCTTCATCGTGGCGTTCATAAAATTAAACCTTATAGTTACTGTAACATTGCCTTTGAGCTATGGACAAAATTACCCATACGCAACATGTTATCTCCACAAGCAACACATGTATGGTATTCACTGCTGGGTGAAATGATATCCGGACGTGCTGTATTATGGAAAATTACAAGTTCTACCTCAAAATGAGGCATTTTACCTAGAAACCACGCTCTTACACGTCGTTACAAAGATGGACATTTTTGAAAGTCATTTTAAAGCTGGTTCACAAAGTTAAAATCCCGAACAATTCGAACGTATGCACATATTTAATAATTGTTCCGCTGTATCGAAAAGATGTTCAGCAATAAAATGCCAATAAAGAAAAAATCTATAATATAATTGGTATCACATTATATGACCGCTTATCTTTCACCAGATACACCAATGTTTGTTAACATGATAGTGTCATATAATCATAGAATGATGTTGTAAATTGAGCTTATTTGACACAGCAAAGTGTGCTTTGGTGCAACTCAGTTGCAGCACTAGACAAGAAAATAGCCTTTAAAACGCCTACTAATTGGGCACTTTATGCACTTAGGTTGTCATAAACATGCACAAAATCATAGAATGCCAGAGGTGAAGCACTTTATGAGGAGGAAATCCGGAGTATTATTTTAAATTGCAGTTTTATCGGCCAATCTTGTAATGTGCATTGAAAAAAGAACGGTGAAGTGTATTAGAAACATTTTCATATTTATCAAAACAAACGAGGAAGTAAAATATACAATAGTGAACAAGACATTTTCAGGGTTGTGCCGTCAGTACGGTAATAACATTTCAAAATATAAAACAAGCATATCTTGTCCAGAAAGTTTTGAATGGTTGCTTAACACATAGGTCTCGATTTTAGCTTGAATATTCACTGGAAAGGTCGATATATACTATTCACCCTTTAATTTTTTAATAAATAAAAAATCGGAAAATAGCATAAGTAAATACATTCTGAATTTAGGGTATGTCTGCATTGATTTAACTGTGCAAAAACTTGCTATATCTCTATGTGATAGGGTCACAAAAACTCTCCTATAAGGGTTGGGCTTCAATTTCATATGTATGACAAAGTGGGTTTTATTTATATTTGGGTTTCAGTATGAATTACCTATAATTTATTTAAATCTAAGAACATGAATGCTCAGTTTTCTTATTTTGCTTATTTTCTGATTGCGTAACAAAATTGTATTTTAATTTTACATTGACAAGATAAGCCGAAAGAAATACTAAGGTCGTTTAAAATCCGTATATATAGTCTAATACGGTCACCTTCTTTCAGAAATATGTCATAAATGTTTAAGCCATTTACGAACTCTTAAGAAAGCGGGCTCTGTTTGTGTTTTGTATGAGTCTTGGAGAACAATTGTTAACATACGTGTTTTCACAAAAACTAAGTTTTATAATAAACATGTAAATAAATATAAGCATGTATTCATCCGTAGCTACAGACAAGTTTTAATATGATTTCCATTATGTTCAGGGGTTGTTTTAAACAGGAAGTCACGCGTAATCAAGTGGGTGATCTCAGGTTCATAATTCCCCACCAAGCAATTTTGTATATCATCGCAAGTGGCTTTAAATGAATCAGATGTGAATAAGGAAACAACTAAACAATCCATGAAAAGATCACAAAGCGTCATTCTTACGTTTACGTTGCATTTAGGTTAACATATATATATATACGTTTATTTTTAAGGTTTGTAATTCCTTGTTAACAGATTTTGACACCAGTGAATTATTTTAACAATCTTTGCAAAGAATCACCATTCTGTGTTTAATTATCAATTACTAATTATCAAACAAATGACCCAAGTGCTTTCAGATAAGATTTCAAAGTTATTTACTTAAGTCCTTATGAATTTTTTGACCGCTGGGCGTGGCGAGTTTTAACCCCAGGGACATGATTTGAACAAACTTGGTAGAGAGCAACAATATAATGTAGCATGCAAAATACCAAACCTCTCGGACTTGGATTTTATAGAAGATTTTAACAAAGCCCACGCATTATTTGAAAATACCTTTGTAGACGAACACCATACAATTGTATACACCAAACTGTAAAAGGCTGTTTAATAGAAGATGTTTACAGGTATATCCTATATTTATAAAGTCTACATAAAGTATGTGACCCATGGGGCATGGTCAATAGATGATGTTACATACAACATATTGAGTTGCTGAACATTGTTGTATCAGAGAAGGCGACTTTTTATCGTTTCATTCTTAAATCGATTTTTAGCTCCTGCAACGTACAGAAGCGATTAGAAACCTAAAAAAGAGTTATCCAAATAGTATTCCTGAGTAGTTTCGTTCAAAAATGCACAGCGGCTTAGGAGATGTTTGGAATAAAACGTTATCGAACGTTTGCAAGAACGGACGGCGCACATGTTCACGATATCATAAAAGATTCCCGTGAGAACTAAGTGCTAATATGATCTCCAAATGATTAAAACTCATAAAGACATTATGGAAAATATTGGAGACAAAAACACGAGGTTTGCATTATCGAAGCCAATGTGTTAATGTATTATTTCACTTATACATAATTTTACTAAACAAACCAGAGAAAAGAAAAACTGATTATGTTCTGTAATTTCATCACCTGGCTCTCAAAAGTATAGCAACAAAACTCCACCTTTAATTGTGACACAAACTCAACTGCATTCATTATTCGAGTGAAACACATGGGTCCAAGTGTTCATGACCTTTTGTGTTTATGGTATGAACAATGTGCACTTCTTCTTATGACAAAAACAAAATATATGAGCCGTGCTCTGTGAAAAAGTGGTTTAATGCTAGTGCGTTAAGTGTCGTCACAATTAAGACTTGTCGTCCGCACAGGCTAATCAGGGACGACACTTTCCGATTGTATGTTATTTTCTGTTTAAAGAAAGTATCTTCTTTGCAAAAATCCAGTTAAGGTGGAAAGTGTCGTCCCTGATAAGCCTGTGCGGACTTCACAGGCTTATCTGGGACGACACTTTACGCACATGCATTAAACCCCCTTTTCACAGAGCACGGCTCATATAGAAGGCTATGGGGTCAGAGAGGTCACTTGGCCAATCGCCTTGGTAATCTTTTAATTTCGGAAATGCCATATGAAAACTCATTAACGTCCATTGCCTGTTTTGAAAACAATCTTGCACATGTAATTTAGGTGGTTAATTTTGTTTCAGGTTTTTCAGATTCTACGAAACAATTTTTGCCAACCCTGATTGTAGAGGAATAAAAAATAACTCAATATGAACTAAACTTTTAATATTTCTGTATTACTTCTTGAGGATTATTTAATTCGATGAAAAAGAAATTTGAAAATTGCTAACTGAATACGATTTAAGTACTTGTGCATTCCAATAATGGGGCTAATTTTCATGAATCGTTTGAGTGTAAGACAGCTGATGAAAGCCATTCATCGGGTTCAAATTTAAATTGCCTAACACTACACAATTTCACATAGACTTGTACAAAGAAGTTATTGGAAAATATATTATGTTTATCATTAAGAAAGAATGGGTATAACCCTGTTTCACCATTCTGAAATATCCTATTGATATGTTTGTAAAACTTTTGTGTGGATAATGAACATATTTAAATACCAAAGCATGTGGTGATTTGATCGGGAAAATTTGACGTAAATTAATACAATGGAAAGTACAAAATCATATTGAGCTACTTTAACTGTTTTAAGTTTTTGTATAGATTGTTTACGTTGTAATTTGGCCAAAGAATAATGTGTGGCCTGTTATTTCCGCTAAAATCATACAAATAATTTTATCAATTCAAAGGATCGAAGAAGCTAAACATATATTGTGACCACAGTATACGGAAGAGACATTTATAATTAAACCTGGTATTGTGCTTGTCTCATTAAACATTGAATTTAGAGACATTGATGGAATTGAGATAATATTGCGTTCCTCTATACATTTCAATGCAAAACAAGAGAAAACAAATTCAATAAAATTACAATTTAATTGCTCGATGGTTTAATATTCACTAGAAAAGAACTACATTTTTGCATTGTTGAACTTTCTGTTGCACGATAAAATGATGTTTGTACAAGTATGATCTAATCGCCTTCGTGTTGACAGGATTCGAGAATCTAGCATCATTTACTAATAAAATCCAGGTATTTGTATCCACTCTACATAAACAGAAACGTTCGTTTAATAAAGTTCTGGTGTAAACTCATCAAATCAAATAACATAATTATATCTAAATTGTATGAACGATTCAAAAGTATGAAAACTTGTAAAAGTAATTGGGCCTTAAATGTGAAGAAACTTCTGGACTCATATGGGTTTTCATACGTTTGGCTCAATCCCTCTCCTGTCAATCTCGATACCTTCCATATCGTGTTTAAGTCCACTGTTGTAGATGTTTTTAAACAATCTTGGTACAACTCAATTAATAATAGCAGCTCATTAATGACCTACAAATTATTTAAATGCACGTTGGAATTCAAGTCTTATCTTTATTATTTGCCGAGGAAATTGCGAATTCGCCTCTCAAAATTGCGACTTTCGTCCCATAAATTAGCCATTGAAACAGGTAGACATAACAATATAAAAAGATCTCAGCGCTTATGTACAAAATGTCATTACAGAGATATTGAAGACGAGTACCATTTCATTATGATATGCCCAGCCTTCAATTCACTGCGAAAAGAGTGTATCAATGCATACTACTATAGAAAACCAAGTATGTTTAAATTTGTTGAATTAATGGGTTCGTCAAACAAAACGCAAATAAAAAACCTGAGCAAGTATATTTGTAGAGCCCTAACACATGATCCAACATAACTCATCCAGGACATAGTTGCCCAAATATTAATCTATCTATTCCTCTTCATCTGTAAGTGTTGTGTTGTTGTTGTTGTTTTTTCTTACCAACTCCTCTTGTCTAACTTTCTTATAACTGTATTTGTTTATGGTTTTCATCCTCCGTCATTTTTGTGAAACTAATCGAATAGTATATTCGCATAAAAATCAACGCAATTTTTTGTGCTACCTGATATTTAAATTCAATTTATTCTTTAGTGTACTTATTTGTCTGACAAAACGCTGTAGAACTCATTTTAAATCTTGTACTATGTTTATGGTTTCATCATATAAATTCTATGTACAATTTAATAATTAAATTCATTACTTCCAGCATTTATACATGTGTTTATTTGTCGCGCAAAACCTTAATATTGTAGTTGCATATTTTGTAATTTGCAAAGACGTGTTTGTTCAATTTATTACATGTATATATATTCAAAAATTGACTATTCATTTATAAGTCGAACAAAACTCTTTATAACAGTTGCATATTCTGTTATTGGTGTAAAATCACTCAAAATGTATTATTATGTATGTGATAAACCTTACGCGATCAATATTATATTCATGTAAATGCAATTATGTTAACGTTGACATAATTATATATTGATATATGACTTAACTATTTGTAAATGACAAATAACTGTAAAGTTTACGTCAATAAAACATTCTGTCTGTCTGTAACCCATGTCAGGAGACAAGACAAGACAAGACAAATATTTATTCAGACTTGCACAGTGTACATCGTCTAAACACTAGATATTTCACATACAATTATGTCACAGAGATAAACATAGTAATAATATAAACATAAGGAGCATCGTATACGCTTAGGAAAAGTTACAGAGATAAACATAGTAGTAACAATAACATAATCAGCATCGTATACGGTTACGAAAAGGCAAGGTAATATATGGAGGATTGCTATATAAATTAATTAACAGCATTAGTAATATTATTTCTTAAAATCAGAGCTTCTTTTACAAATTTGGCTAACTTAATAAGTTCAAATTTATTCGTTGTATTCAGCAACTGGTGGAATTTGTAAACAGAAGGCCTATTGTAATAACATTTCTTTAAATAGTTTTTTCTAATATCAACGTATAATGGACATTTACAGACAAAATGGTACTCATCTTCAATATCTAATTCGTTACAACAAAGGCAAAAACGTTCATTTCGTGGTATATTTTGACCAGCATATCTTCCAGTTTGAATTCTCAGTGGTAGGCTGGAAGATCGAAGCTTTGCGACATAGTGTCTTAGTGATTTAGGTAATAAATCTAAATAATTTTCGTATACAAATGTTGATTTTTTTTATTTTTTATTTTTTATTTTTTTTTTGTTTTTCAAGACAAATATTTATTCAGACTTGCACAGTGTACATCGTCTAAACACTAGATATTTCACATACAATTAAGGAATAAGCCGTAATTAAAGATGTGAAATGTCAATATCGCACAAGCAATACAAGCATAAACTGGAACAAAACAATAATTTATTCAGAATCAACTGATTTAAATATTTACTTCTGGTCTAAAATTCGAGTAAATTAAACAAATGACACATATTTCAATACCAGTTGTACTGACAATTATGAACAAGAAATATTCAAACTTTTGAATATTTTAAAATTTACAGCCGCATACATTTACTTACCATATGCATCATTTTTCAAAGAAAATATGAATATCCACAGTGTAAATGTATGTGCTGCATCGAGCGCCATTATTTGCACAATGATTACGCCTTCAGATTGCGTGTAACCTTTATGCGACGATATAATTTGCTTGCGATAAAGATCAGCTCATTATGCAAGCGGGAGGTACCATGCAGGAAAATGCACGCGATAAAAGGATAGCTACGGTGACACAGATGTGACACGTACGAGTTTTATGTATTTGCTAACTTTGACTTAGTAAAGCTTCTATGAATAAATCGTGGTAATGAGATAACTAAATCATGGGAATTAATGTGCAAATCTTTGTCACGATAATCCTAACTCGTCTTAGGAACGACTTAAAGCAAGTCGCGGGAATGACTTATTAAGTCGTGGTAACGACATAGCTTACTCGTGGGAGCGACCAAGTTATTTTTGAAAACGATTGATTACTCTTTGGGTCGCGATAACTTATTTTTGAAGCAGGCATATTTATAACAATAATAACTGTAAATAATTGAACACGCGTATCCGTCAGATTTATTTCATATCCTCCATTTTCAAACTATCGATAAATAATGAGTATTGTGATTGGCAATTAATTCGACACCACGAATTCACTATGTTGTTCAAACGAGTAAGTTATCTCGTGTTTACGTTTTACTAACTCGTTCCAATGCCTGACTAAGCTGTTCCCGCGAGTTAACTAGGCGTTGCAACGACTTTACTCGGTCGTTTCCATGAATTACTCGAATCAGATACTAAGCTGTGATAACGACATAAATAAAAACATACACATGTCCCATATGTACCACCGTAGAATTGGCTAAAATAATTGTAACATACCATTACATGTTATCAAACATCGTTTTATGAATTGCGATGCATTTTATGAAAAATATGTAGACAGGAGCATACATATTATTAAAAATCGAAAAAGCATGTAAAGTTTGCAAATGCTTTCTTTTTGTTGAAACAAGTGTACATTTTTATGGACGCCATGATCAAAAGACTCACAATGTAGAAAAAAAACGTACAGTAAACTAAACACTAAGACCCATCCACGTCGAACGGATCATTTATTCAAGAAACTGACGACAGCTGGACAAAGTAATGATCAAACATTAATGTTTTGCCGAAAATGAGAACTTATCAACTATTGTACTCACGAAATCTGATCCAATTTTTACATGATAAAACACGTGTGTATTGAGTGTCTTGTGACAGCAATCAGAAACAAACACAATTATGTCACATAATGTAAAAAGAAGACTGAGAAGATATGAATGAGTGTACAAACATTTATATACAACGTAAATATGTTTTCTTTGTGTTTAAAAAGCTCACAGGAATCGGCGCTGTTTCCACATAAAAACAACCGCAATATTTAAAGAAATCAATTTAACATATTCATATATTCATATCAAATGCGAGGATGTAGTTGTAAACTTGTCAAGTTTGATATGCATTTTATTATTTATTTTATTTATCATTCATTATATACTTTGTATGATAAACATCTTGGCAATGCAACGAATTTTCAAGTCCATGTATTGTTCTTTAATTACTAGTACACATGTCATATGAACACACCCTTGTCGGTGTACTACTATTTGTATCGCATTTTCTATCACAAATGCTCATAATTCATACATTTATGCCATGGTATGTATTGCATACAGACTCTTATCTTGAAATAGTTGTATTTATATGTCCATGATGTTAATAAGTTTTATTTTCTGTCATAACAATGTTAAAAGCAACTACAGCCTATCAACGATGTCTTTAGTAGAATTGAGCTGCATGATATATGTGTTCATGTATCGCTAGAAACACACTTGCAAAACAAGCTGAAATAAATTTGCACTTGACCTTGGGTTCCAAGACATTTGAAATGTTAATGTAGAGCAGGCTGTTTTGTTTTCTTGTACTGCACATTTTCCCACGAGCAATGACGCGATATTCCCCGTGAGATGCCGAGTTATGACTGGGTAGTGAGAGCACGATGACTTTATGGATCTCGTAAATTGCTTCATCTGCGGAAACGCTCGCTTATGCCATCCAGTACTTGATAATGTGCAACAGCAAAAAAAACTTCAGCTGCAAATGCATCTCAGGATATACACACACGCATACTAACGAACTATACGTTGAACATACGATAAAAATAACATTACACTAATTAAATCATTTTAAAAAAACAAGTTACTATATATATACCACCATCTTAACTCTAAATTTTGAAGGAAAATCACTTAAATACATTATAATTGAACTTGATGAAATATGTTTGCCTAGTATTCTGTATGTCAACCAATTGGTCTGGTAGCAGGTTGACACCTTTATTCTACCGATAATTCATTCCATCTGATGACGGCCAGTCAAATGTTTATCCATTCTCGAGCTCGGAACTGATTGTGTGGCCTTATCCGTAGGATTGAGGGCAGTTGTTTTACAAATAAAAACAATAAACAATGGAAATAATGAATCAGAGAAAACTTTCCAAACGAATGAATCCGTGCATTTGGAATACATGTGCTGTATGTATGGTACGAGCTGTTAAAGACTTAGTATACCCAAACAGATATTAAAGTAAATATAGGTTTTCAATCAGAATGTCGGAAGAATAATATGATAAAGAAAATCAAAACGTACAGTTACACGTATAACAGGAATACACCAAACCCGTTACAAAAGTGTTTGAAGCAACAACTTCTTATTACATTTGAAACCTTGAACAGTTTCCTTATGAATTAGAAGTGCATCGTTAAAAGATTTATTGGGTGTGTTGCGTGTTTTGTTGCATTTTGCGCATTGCAATGATTCATATTTCTGAAAACTGGTACTTTGAAACGCGTTTATATCAAAGTACTTTAAATAGCGGAAGTCTTTTCGAGCTCAATTGCACAAACAATCACTTGTTTTATTCACCATTAGTTGTCTTACTTAAAGGGGCCTTTTCACAGATTTTGGCATGTTTTGAAGTTTGTTATTAAATTCTTTGTATTGATAAATGTAAACATTTGCTCAAAAAAGCACAAGTGAAAAATCAAGAATAAAATTTAAAAAAGAAAAAAAGTAACCCTCAGCAGGGCTCGAACCACTGACCCCTGGATTCCTGGCGTAAAAAGTCTCCGACTTGGACCCCTCAACCATTCCTCCGCATGCAATGACATATGTATTTTATACTGCATATAAGCAATCATCGTAGTTTCACAAAATATAGCTACAACAACAGAAGTCCTCAAATTATTCAATCGTTTCGCGTTGCAACGCTTTATAATTTTCAGGTTTTTTAAATCGTCAAAAGATGCATATAATGGCTATATAAGAGCATGGTAAATGTTCAGTATTACTGTTTCCTCACAAATATCATAACTAATGCGAAAATTTGCGAATCTGAAACAACTTTTTTTCAATTTTGTCAATTTACCAAAACGTGACAAGGCCCCTTTAATCAGGATTTTAAATTGGGAATAGCATGATCCTAATAAATATTTATGTTCACATGTAATCAAATGTTCATAGCAAATTAAGAAGCACATTTACTAACCCGATATAGCGGATTTTGACACAATGCTGGCATGTTGTTTGACTCCAACCTCGCGCGAATGAAATCATTAGATCAATACATGACAATAAAATTGTCAGTGAGATGGACAAAATAGTGTAATATCAATGAATCAGATGCCCAGTTGTTTGGAAAAGGCGATGTCATTAATATATCAACTACTTCAATGTTTGAAAAGAAGATTTGTGTGACTGCGTCATTGCCGTGTGTTATTGTCGACATAAACCAACATAGAACATAACTAGCTGTACTTCTGAAATGCTGTGATAAAGCTATTTCGCGCAATTCAAAGACGTCATTGTGTTCATTTGCTTGACGTTATTTCATGTGTATCGTGTTTTTGCCATTTTTGTGCACTAGTATTTTTAAAGTAAGCACAAAATTGACAAATATTATGAGATGTATAAATTCCCAAAGGCTCGTTCAAGATTAATGCCTCTCTTAAAGGGACATGTTTCTCATATTTTCGAAATTAAAAAAAAAATGTCATTACATATATGCATCTTCAACCTCATATTAAGAATAATTAAAAACAATTATTGTATGCAAAAAAGTTAACTAAAAACATTCGAGCCCATAATCTAACGTGCTGTTACTACATAGTCTGGTTCCCAGCTTCTATTGTAAACAAATAGACAAAAATTCAGGTAATCCAGACTAGTTACTAAACCGCTTAGGCTCTTGAAATTAAAGTGATATTATGGGCATCCAACAGTTTAAAGGTGTCTATCGCAACCGTTGTTTATTTTTGGTGTTTTGACTTCATATACACTTTTATTTGTTAATGCAGCATCAACATACTAAATCAAAATCCCGGAACGAGAAAAATAATGCATTTGAATATCAACCGTACGTTCGTTTGACAACTGATCATGCATGTACGATGTGCACCAAAATTTAGTTTTAGTGCAGATTCGTTCATACGACACAAAGACACTATTTTGTTTTACGGATCATTTCGGCTTAGAGGACTGGGTGAGTCATGTAAAATATCGAATATAATATATATTATTTTTATAAACAACTAGTAGCAAGATGAGTTCAGATAATTGGTCAGTAACCACATTTTAATCAACTCTTGACCTCTTAATTCTTTTCAGCTCAATTCAACAGTGAAAAATGCCCATGATAATACTTTAACCGCGTAAGTTTGTAATACATGTATATAACAAATTATCAATGAAAAGTTTAACAAACGCTTTATTATTTTACTCGTTTGATTTCTAATTTTCAATAAACAAACCTGTTTAACAATGTATCCAGGTTAAAAACATTTACATTATTGATTAATAAAAAGACTTTTTCTTTATAATTTACTTACTAAAATTGCTTTGTTATATTGACCTTATTGCATATTTTGTATACTTGGGTGAATAAAAAAGATGTGTATTATTCTGTTCAAAAACAAACTTCTTATTGTCATTGTTTATGGTGTAAAGATTCCATTTTGCAACAACGCCTTACATTTTATTTCAGCGTGTACTTGTGTTTTTGTTAAATACCACGCGCGCTATGCCGTTTCACTCAAATGCAAGAGGGGAGGGTTCACTGTTTTTTAGTGAGGCAAGCTGTTACTGACTGCTGTGCGCTAGCTTTCGTTATAAGCATGGTATACATTGTCGCTCTTGTATCCGCGCATGCATATACTATTAGTTATATAGCTCTTGCGCTATAAGCTAAAATGTAATCTTCTGGTTACATATCCGTCGGATACGAATTGCCAAGCTAAATGTTGTATCAAGAACTATGTATTTTTCATTTGGTATTCCGTAAGCCAATTGTCGGAAGTTATTGGCGTATTTTGAAAAGGTTTTACTGGCCACGGTACCACTGCATGAAGATCTAGTTTATTTCGAAATCTAAACGCAGACCCTAAGTTCAAGGTCAATGTCACAGGGGGGGGGCAAAACTTTTATGCGCATGGAAAGGTCCTGTCCAGATACACATGCAGGCCAAATATGAAAGCAATATCTGAAAGGACACAGACGTTATGAGCTTTTTTGAATCGCGGTCACATATTTCGAAACCTGAACGCGGAACCCAAGTTCAAAAAGTTCGTGCGTATGGAAATGTGTTCTCCAGATACACATGCGGACCGCATATGAAAGCAATATCTGAAGGGACACAGTAGGTATGAGACTTTTTCGAATCGCGGTCGCAGATTTCGAAACCTGAACGCTGGCCTCAAGTCCAAGGTCAAGGTCACAGGGGTCAAACTTTTTATGCGCAAGTAAAGGGTGTTGTCCAGAAACAAATGCATACCAAATATGAAAGCAATATCTGAATGAACACAGTAGTTATGAGCCTTTTTCGAATCGCGGTCGCAGATTTCGAAACATGAGCGCTTACCTCAAGTTTAAGGTCAAGGTCACAGGGGTAAAAAATTGCATGCGCATGGAAAGGTGTTGTCCAGATACACATGCATACCAAATATAAAATCAATATCTGAAGGGACATAGACGTTATGAGCCTTTTTCGAAAAGTGTGACGCCGCGGACGCTTCCGTCGACACCGCCGAAGCAAGTAACACCTATATGTCCCCAAACCATAGTCAGGCGACACAAAAACTATCGTGTATTAAAGGGAGATTATACGATTTTGTTAAATATTTATGAATTTATATAAAATGTGTAAAAAAACTTATTATACATATATTTCAATATAAATTAAAATAAACGTTAAGAAAAACATGTGTCGAAAAATGCGAAATAAGCCAGATATACAATTCTGAAATCGAAAATGTCTGTACAGTCAAATTCGCCAGCATGTGTATCATGCCTGTACGATGTGAATCTAAATTTAGTTTCACGGATCATTTTAATTTCCTGCAACAATATCTATTCATTCGACACACGAACATTTACTCTGATCCTAATAAAAAGACGAATGCTTCGGTTATTGTAGGAAAATATGTACACAATATCTTCGTCACAATCGGCTCGAGAGCTAATTTGTATTTGCTGCATTTTATGAAATTTGATTCAATGTATAATTTTTCCTGTCTATTTTGTGTTATTGAAACATATTTTTTATCAATATATTACAATTAAATACATATTAAAATCGTATAATCTCCCTTTAAAACCTTCGTTTAACAAAAAAAACTTAATCGGTCTTTGATAATAACAATAAGAGCAAACAACCAACGTGTATTTGCTTTAAGTAAAATAAGTACAACATTGGAAATACATTTATTACCACCTTGATTACTACGTAAGACGAAATATTATTTTGGACATGTGAAACCTACTTAAATGTATTTCATACATTCATGTGATAATACGTAAATCGATTCAAACAACTTTTTTAAAAAGCTTATAATTATTAAATGTAGTTTTTGTTTGTTTTATTTTTGTTCTTGTTTTTGCTGTTGTTATTATTGTTGTATTGGATATCAAAACAGTTTTAAATAATTTGAAAACTAAAACAGCATGTCACACTTGAATGTTCCGGTGTATTTTTAATGCATTTAAGACTATGAACGTATGTCTGAATAAACTGTCTGTTCTGTGAAATAAAATTAAATAAGGATGTAAAACAAACTGATCTTAATCTTTGCGACATTACTTGAATTGACCTTTTGTTACAATATCACACCATTTAATGTCTTAATACACGTGTGAATTGTTAATTAGTTCTAATTAGATCCTACAATAGGCTTTCTAAATTACCCACCAAATATACTGAGATCTTTATCGATTTCATTAATTAGTTAATTTCTTGTAATAAAACAAACTTATCTCGTTAAATAATCTTTGGGACATGATGAGCATTTACTAGTTTAGTATAAATAGCAAATGAGCTTCTCATTCCGTGTCATATTTGAGGCTTTAAATTCTTGTAATTCGTCAGTATTTAGTTAAAGCATTGTTTACGTTTGAAGTAAACGCGATTATAAAAAAAGGTTTGAACACGTTTTCTTCTTTATTTTCATAGCTCTAAACTTTCATTTCAAATGTTCGAGTCAAATATCCTGTATTTTATAAAAACAAATATTAGTATGATTTTTCTAAGAGTAAAGCGATATTTTAAAACTAACAATAACACTAAAATGTCTTGATCATATGCTATAAAATAGAATGATCAAAAGCAATATTTATTGGCAAACTATGTGGAGTGTGAAATGCCCTAGTATTAAAAATTTTCCATGTACTAAATAACGTGAAAAATAACAGTTGAACATATATATAAATCTATATTTTTTAAATTAGAAGAAAATAAACCTGTTACAAATATCGATTAGAAAACAATTTCAGAAGCTTTCCATTTAGTTTTGTCACAATATCACAATTATTTTTCGTTAACGAATAAAAGGCGTGAGTATATTTTTTTAAACAAATTAGTTAAATTTTCACCATTCAATGTTTACTTCACATAACCAGATCGTAGTCGAGTTCATTATTTTGTAAATATTGTGTAATAAGTTTGTTAATGAATTGTCACTGGGTTTCCACGACGATGTAAAATAGTATTATCTTGTGTAAGTATCTTATTAATATCTAGGAAATGCCATGAATGGCTGGTTTAGAATAAAGAGCTTCTCATACCGTGTCATCTCTAGGGCTTTACATTCCCGATGATCGTTTTCCGTTGAAGCTGAACGTCATTCTCAGACTGGTAAAAAGCGTCATTACTGCATTTAATATGAGCTCTTAGATGTGTTTTTAAAGTTTTCGAGTTAAATATACATACAGTCTATGCATAGATTTCGGACGCTTCCAAATGGCAAATGCGATACTTCAAACTAACATTCGCACGAATCTTCATACACTTACTCGATAAAAATATTGTAAATCACAATAATTTCACCGTTATTATCATTTATTTGACACTTAACTAGTATGTTGAGCGCAATATGACTTATTTCATTGAAGCAATGCTGATATTTCTTTTCCTCTCAGATGTAAAACCTATCGTATCTGATGTAATTATATAAATAATCGTCGAAGCATGTCGTGCGTAGAATAATTAAGTATTAATACTGATCTGTTGAACTTTTCTATTCCTTTTTCTCCTCCTCCTCCTCCTGCTCCTCCTCCTCCTCATTATCGTCCTTATCAACACCACCACGAGCATCGTCCTTCTACTTAAAATGCGTTCTGTCATGTATACAGTTTAATAGTAACCCTGTATTGTAGCATTTTTGTCTACGCAAATTTTTATTACAGATTGTTGTCCAAGTGGAGATTCCGGTACTAATAGACGACATTCTGCACGTCCTGAAAGGTGCTTAGGTGATTATCATATCAAGAGGACATTGTGTGAAAGTCAGGACCGAAATATGGCGGTGTACCAAACCGTCGATGTCGTTACGAAAGAAACGAATGAACAAAATAATGAATCAATGTTTTTGAGAAAGAACTGCAGAGTCAAAAATATTGAGTTGTCGATAAAACCATCATCATGTGGGCATACAGAAATCTCAACTGACGTCGCATCTCCGACCACACGTGAACGTTTGTCTCGTGCATCAATAAAGAAAATTTCCGATTTAGCGTTCTACTTCCGATACCAGAAAAAGAAAATTCAAAAGCTTTCCGAAAAGACTGAACAAGCCTCGCAACGTAATTCAAAGAATACCATGACGTCACGTGAATCAACCAATAGCATGGACGCATTCCTTGCCCGGGCAGACCTTAATGAGATGGCGCACTTTCTGAGTTTCTGCGGCAAAGTCACACATGAGAAACTCCAAGCGGGGACGACGGGAACACCTAAACGGAAGTGCACTGACAGGCAGACCATTGAGCACTTATCTAGTGAAGGCTCAGACAGAAAGCCAACGCGCTCAAACTCCAAGGAAAGCATAGAGTCGGCAGATACCGGCTACGAATCCGTTGGTCGCGTTTCAAAAGACCAGAAACAAAATGCGAGCGAAGGCGCCAACCAGCCGCTTCATAAACGTCAGAGAACCGATCCATTGCCAAGCGATGATAACAGGCCACGTAAAGGTACCGCGGTAGTCGCCGCCCTCCAACCGAAACGCGGTCGGGATAGTCACGAGTGCACATTATCCAAGCAATACCTGGACAGTTTCAGTGAGAGAAATGGGAAAACTGTTATAATGCAGAAGTTCATGGCAGACCAGCAGAAAGCTACACAGCTAGAGTCACCCAGACAGAAATTATATGTTGGCGGCCTCGAACTTTCCGAGAATGACGAGCGGAAATCTAAGCGGATTAAAGAAAGCTATCTGCTGAATGACGTTAACGTCAGGTCAATACAGAACATCAACGTCGATGTACAGACTCATTCCATGCATTCAGGGCCGCGGACTTTACGTCGTGAATCAGGTTTCGCTAATCTCAGAAAATGTTCGGAATCCAGCCGTTTCCAATTGCCTGCGCATGCGCACATCACCCAGGAAGCTTTGTTCAAGTATTCGTTCGACGGTTCGTTTCCGAATCCCGATACTTATCAAAGCGCCGAGTTTACTTACAGTTTCACAGAAACCGACAACAGTCTTATCATCGAAGACATCGTGGAGAAACACGTGACTACTGCAGAGAAGTCGTTAAGTATAGATTCAACATCCGAAGAGGAGTTTAACAATTTATTGGAAATGAATATTTACTCGGTAGATGAATCGGACTATTTGAATGATTCCCGAGTTTGAAATTGTCAGAGTTATTGTATGGGCGCACATCGTGCGCATTAAGATTTATTTGTATTAATTTATATACTGGTGTTTCTTGTTACCTGTTTGAAATTTTATAACAAATCGTATATGATATCAAATATATATTCTTCACACAATAAACTTAACAAAGTCATCACGTATTTATTGTGGTTTTTCATTTTTCGAAAATAAAATATCACGCTTTTCTCTATAAATTAATTGAAGCAAAAAACAGTAAAACAATCATGTTATGTACTCAAAAAAACACATTCAGATTTGCATTAACAATCATACAAGCGTTTGGCATAAATTATATTACTATATTTATTTTAGAAATTATCCGCTATGGCTTTATTTTAGTGCGAAAAAGCAACGCATTCTAGTGTGCCTTGTTAATAAGACTAGCATTTTAGCTTTTGGCAGCTTAACATCTGCTATCTACTACATGTAGTTCAATTCAGCTTGAGACCGGGTATCTTGAAGAAAATATAGAGGATCCAATTGCAAGGATACTAGGCTGGAGTGAATTGTGTAGATTTCTGCTTTAGGCATTTGGGAGGTCCATGTCATGTATTTGATACAACTATGCAATGTTTGTAAATTCAAACTTTCAGGATTTACCGGTATAGTTAGTAGTCGCTATAGAATTTATGATTAGATGTGAAAATGCAAATATTGTTTTGACATACTGGACTCATAGTGTATACTCTGTTGTTTTAAGAACAAGTGACTTATTTGGTTAAATTCTTTGCTCTGAATAGTAACAAGCGTTCATCGTGTGTTTTTTATTTGTTTAATGTTCTCATATATCTCACATAGGCAGAAATCCTACACACCTTTGGTCAAAACAAGTATTAGATACACTCTGGTAAATCTTGTACACAAGCAATAATTGTAAACCAACATTCATGACATTCTTTAGTTCTGGATAATGATAATCACTACAAACAATTTTCATGTATTCATCATTTCCCTCCTCAATGACATAATTCATGCATCGGTTCATTCATAAGGTCACTATTTCACTCACAAACTTACTTTACTCTTTCAGTCATTTGTTTATTCACCAGTCTTTCTTCATGTCCCGAAAAAAGTATCATAGATTTCGTCTTTGTACTTCGATCAAATCAAATGGAGAGGAACCTTATTTCGCACATGCATCAATAACAATTGGTGACATGTAGCCTTGTGTTGATGGACTCTTTTTAAAATCAAATCAAGCACAGCAAATCCACATGTACTTCCGGTATACAACATAAACAATAGGAGGTTTTTGTGTGACGTCACAAGAGGGGTTTTCCGTTACTAAAAATAGATTGGCCGTCAACTTCTTGATCGCGGCCAATTACATTGTATCAGAGTAAAGGTCGTCGGAAGACTTAATACTTACAATTTCACAAAACAAAACTATAAATACCCGTATTTTTTTAAAATAAGAATTTAATAAATGATATTTCAAAAATAATAAAACATATAATAATTTGAATATTATAATAAGTGGTGTGGATGCGATAGTGTTATTTTTCATCCGCGATTGAAATTTAGTGTAAGGGGTTCATTGAATTAGTCATAAAACAAAGCCCTAAAATAGCTCAATACATTTCAATCTTGAAATGTATTTTTAATTTTCTTTTACATTGAATGAATTTTCGTTTCGTTAACATTGAATGAAAATATTAATAAATTTAAGCATTCAATTTGAAAAAACACCTGCATATTTTGCAAATTGAACTGTCTTTGCATAAACACGTATATTGAAAACTCGTCAGTAGTGATAATGAGCGATACAAATCTAGCATTTTATGATACCATTAAATTACACATTTAATTTATTTAGCGCAAGTATTTTATATCCCTATAATGAACAAACGCTATTGCTTGTTTTCATGATGATGTTTCGAACACTGCAGTAACGCACGATCTTTACACATTATAGCAGAGTTTAAATTTGCAGGTACCAGTTAAATACGTTCATTGTGTAGCAGTAAATGTGTACAATATTTTAAATGTATAGTTATTAAACACTTTATTATTATGTTTAAACTGGCTAATATATATACGTTATAGTTCCTAGCTGTTAATCCATTTCGGACAAATGTCTATTTTTAAATATGTTCAAATATTTTATTAAAGCTATGTTAAGTTTTTGACTTAATATGTCGAGAGATGACATGGAGGTATCATAAATTGTGTTTAATGACCAGACACATGTGGTTTATGCAGAGACCCCATACAGAGTCATACAAGTATAGGTCCCTGGGTTTATGACACACTGTTTTCTTAGTAATTGTCTGGACAGTAACCGATCATATCGATCGAGATAATTGGTTTGTGATAAACAAAGGGGCAATTAAACACTGGGTTAAAATGCTGAAACAAAGAGTGTCAAAATTGGTGTGAACAATTAAATAGAAAACATTAACATTTATCAAGAGGATTTAGTTAATCTGTAACAAGGTAAGTTTTTACAGACAAATAGGTTCAAATCAGTTTCTATATGTTGATTACATCAAATCAATCAATTTGTTGTTTGTTTTCTTCTTTATTTGTGTTCATTCATTGGATTCAATTTAATCTGAAAGAATTTCAATTTCTGAGTATTTTATGTTCTTTAAAAGGGTCGCGAATACGTTTGTAACCTTATCACGATGCGCTTCATCAATGCAAACAATAGCAGAATGGCCGCAGTTTTGACGGCCAAAATTTGAGCATGCGCAAACGTGACGTCATTATCGGAATCCCCAAAACCTCCTATACAAAATGATAACTTTTTCTAGATTTCTTAGCCATAGAGCAATGGCAACTGGAAATGTGTTATTGTTTAAACAAATGCCATTGGTTCCCATCCAGTCGAGACCATATTTTGTTGATGGATCTCCGACAATTGGTAAAAAGCAAGATCGTGAAAGCCCTGACTTCAAGGTGAGCATTGAAATAAGGTGGGTGGAGAACAGTTAATTATTAAAATGTGAAGATAAGGTAGCAGGGAATAATCTACATGTGCGTCCCGCGTCTATGACGCACAAATATCGAAATAGACGCATCGTTTTGAAATATGTGCGTCCACTCGGACGCATTGCTGAACTGTATCCGTTAATGCATACGCGAATCACGATAGGTACCATCTTGTGTACAAGTCAAAAGTGTAGCAATGAACGCTAAGTTTAACCAAATGATGCTTGAAGACTTCAGCAAGTCTTTTGATTGGCTCTAGTCGAGCCACTGATGTATAAATCAAACCAAATAGAATCGACCTTTAAAATAGAATGTGTTACGATATTTTCTCGAGTCCCCGGATGAAAACCTGCTTTAACTTTGTGTAACTTAGTCATAAATAATAATACAGAAAAAATGCCTCCGAAATAAGGTGTTGAAGCTTAATAATCCAAAATAAACAAATCTAAACTTTAATAATGGTAGGTAAACGGCTCGCAATTCGGACGTAAACAATAATATTATCAAGCTCGCAATTCGGATGTTAACAATAATATTATCATCGATTTTAATCAAGTTGAAATGTAATAACAGGTTACATTCATGTAACAGATTATGTTATAGCCTATGTGAAGGCAAACAAGATAGTGATAACTCTGAATTTGTTTTTGTTTTATTTTAACAAGTTTTTGATATTATTAAAAGTTTCTTCACTACTTGGTATCTTTCAAAATTTGGGACCGATTCTTTTCAAGGTGGACTCATTAATTTTGGCCTGGGACTCATTGGTCTAAAATCTGCGAGTTCAGCGACCCATAGAAAGTAAATTCTAGATTATTCCCTGAGGTAGTTAAAGCTTTTATAGTAAAACGCATATTACTTATAGAAATTTATGTACGAATCACATTTCTGGAGGTGGAACAAAATATTTGCATTGTTTGATATATTTAATTGTAAACATTTTTATTTCATCAGTTATGTCTTATGTGTGAAATTCTCTCAAACCAGTATTGTGGATTGACTTGAGGACAAATAAAAGTAGTAAATTTAATATGGACTTATTTTGAAATTGCAGGAAAACTATGAAGTCATGTCAAATCTGGTTGGAGAACTTAAAGGAAGAATATCAACTATAGTTCAGGGTAATTGTATAATGCTTGTCCTCCATTAGTGCAGAGCTCCAGATAAGGGTTTTATTTTCATAATTACCAATTATTTTCAGGTCCGTTACATATTTATTTTAAAATCTTGTCGTACCATTAAGAATTACAAAATCAAGTTACGAATATTATTTTTACCTCGGTTCGTATCGATTTTTATTGAGTTCTTTTATGCGTTTTAAAGATCTTTTCGGTGCTTATATAGAATGGTTATCGGGTTTGTTTAACAAAGCGTTTTTTTTTCCAATAAAAGCGGCGTGTACAGTCTATCTGTCAAAAAACAATGGCGGCGCCCAGAGAGCGTCCTAAAAAACTGCAAAGCGTGCAAAAACACGCTTTTAACATATTGTACGCAAAGTGAGCCGAAGTTGAATGTTAAGAAAGACATTGTAGAAAAGATCTTATACGATGTTGTATCTTCAGTTGCCGACACAGTCGTAAAACTAAAAAAAAAACGCGAAACGACAGGTCCAAACTTAAACAAAAAAACATTGAATGACTGGAAGGGACAATAATTCCCGTGGCTAATTGCTGAAAATATTGAAGGGGAGACCCGTTTTAATTGTGAAACATGTAAAAATTCATCAACGGCATGCAATCTAAGCACAGTTTGGGCATATGAAGGTATTTGAAAAATAAAATTGTATAATACTGAATAGACACTGTTGAACTCGTATAAATAAAGTTGCTAGTATGTTTATTTTGATTTTTTTCATGAAAATAACCATTATTATTTATTTTTAGGTCCTTTCGAAAGTTAAGAATTACTTTCGAAAACTTAGTAGTAACATTAAGAATAAAATTTCAGAGTTAAGAATTCTTTTTGAAAATCTGGTAGTAACGTTAAGAATTTCACAAAACCTTATCTGGATATCTGAGATGCATCTGTTATTCAAATTTCTATTGATTATGGTCTATGTTTATGCCTCCTTGGAGAGTGAGGAATTATGCATTTGAATGGTTGTTGCTCAAACATTCACAGTTGCATTACTTGTGTCGCTGTTGGTTATCACTTGAACCACCTCATTTTTAAATGCATGAATACACTTTCCATATGCAATATATGTTGAAAAAAATAACCTACTCATCCTGTATAATTCTATATGTATTTCAAAACATCCGGTTCTAAGTGCTGTTTTTCAATGATTTTGGGAAAAGGGCCTGGCCTTTTTTATGGGAAAAAATCTGTGAAACGTCAGATGGGTAAAAAAAGGTAAGTCTTCAATAATCAATTAAAGTGATATTATGGGCATTTTTCACTGTTGAATTGAGTTGAAAAGAATTAACAGGTCAAAAGAGTTAGTTAAAATGTGTTTACTGACCAATTGTATGTATGTATGTATGTATTTCTTTCTGACCTTGTGGTCAAGGATAACCCAATAAGTGCAAGCACTTATTTCCAATGGGGTCCTTTGGTTTTTGCAGAAGAGACAGTATTGAGATACAAGGAATCCGGGTTCGATACCCTAGCTCTTTGCGAATAGATCCCTTGGTTCTAAGTGCTCAGTTTATAGCACCGATACACGCAAAAATTACCTGGGTTTCATACCAGTACATCTCTAGTTGGGTGGGAAACACTTGAAGCATTTCTGAAATTTCCAGTGCCCTGGTAAGGAATTGAACCGGGGTCTTCTGGAATGGTAGACCAGTGTGTTACCACTAGACCACCGCACCACCATTATCTGCACCACCAATTATCTGCAACTCATCTTGCTACCAGTTGTTTAAAAAAAAAAATTGTATTCAATATTTTACGTGACTGGTGAGTCTTTTAAGCTGAAATGGTCCGTAAAACATAATAGTGTCTTTGTGTCATATGAATGAATCTGCACTAAAACTACATTTAGATTCACATCGTTAATCGAATCATCAGTTGTCAAAACGAAAGTACGGTTGATATTTAAATGCATTATTTTTCTCTTTACAGGATATTGTCTTAGTATGTTGATACTGCATTAACAAATATAAGTGTATATGAAGTGAAAACACCAAAAATAAACAACGGTTGCGATAGACACCTATAAACTGTAAGATGCCCATAATATCACTTTAAACATATTCTACTATCTTAAAACAAATTCAAGGCAACAGATAATTTAACACAAACATGGTCATTATTTTTAAGCTGGCTGACAACTGACTGAGGATAGAAGAAAGCTTTTTTATGCCCCCGGTAGGTGGCATATAGCAGTTGAACTGTTCGTCTGTCAGTATGTCATTCAGTCAGTCTGTCCATCCGAAAAAAACTTTAACATTGGCCATAACTTTTTCAATATTAAAGATAGCAACTTGATATTTGGCATGCATGTGCATCTCATGAAGCTGCACATTTTGAGTGGTGAAAGTTCAAGGTGAAGGTCATCCTTCAAGGTCAAAGGTAAAAAACAAAAACAAATATTCAAAGCGGCGTTCTCATGAAGCTGCGCATTTTGAGTGGTGGAAGTTCAGGGTCAAGGTCATCTTTCAAGGTCAAAGGTAATTTTTTTTTATATATATTTTCAATAGGGGGAATTGTGTTTCTGACAAACACATCTCTTGTAAACATTAATATAACAGTTTGTTTTAGACTTAACAAGAAAGAAACACATGTGTGGGGTTTTTTCAGTTGTAAAGTCAAAAGTTGATTTCTGTTAGCAACAGGCGGGTTGGGTACTCCAAGCCAGAGAACCTTATTAAAATCGTCTAATCATAATTTCCTTTCAAAATTTGGCTTATATTTTCTGAAGGCCAGAGTGAGCACTGGGTAATAAATACTCAGTGTTTCCCCTTTTTTAACAAACTTAGAATTCTCTGCATTTCTCTCATATTCTGCTCTCTTTTTTTGGTCAATTTCTTATTGTAGTGTCTCCAATTTTTAACCAGGTTTTCCGAAGGAAAAAACTGGTTATTAGATTGGCGAATGCGGGCGGGCTGGCTGGCTGGCGGGCTGGCTGGCGGGCTGGCGGAATAAGCTTGTCCGGGCCATAACTATGTCGTTCATTGTCAGATTTTAAAATCATTTGGCACATTTGTTCACCATCATTGGACGGTGTGTCGCGCGAAATAATTACGTCGATATCTCCAAGGTCAAGGTCACACTTTGAGTTCAAAGGTCAAAAATGGCCATAAATGAGCTTGTCCGAGCCATAACTATGTCGTTCATCGTCAGATTTTAAAATCATTTGGCACATTTGTTCACCATCATTGGACGGTGTGTCGCGCGAAATAATTACGTCGATATCTCCAAGGTCAAGATCACACTTTGAGTTCAAAGGTCAAAAATGGCCATAAATGAGCTTGTCCTGGCCATAACTATGTCATTCATTGTGAGATTTTAAAATCATTTGGCACATTTGTTCACCATCATGGGACGGTGTGTCCCACGAAAGATTCACGTCAATATCTCCAATGTCAAGGTCGCCACGACTAAAAATAGATTTAAAAAAAAAAAAAAACTTACAAAGGGGGTTAATTTTTTTTGGTCATTTCAAAAGTTCAGTTTGAGTTTTCTCCCTTTATCAGATTTTTTTTTCACAATGAAAACCTGGTTTTGTGACAATTTTGTCCCTTGTTATTTATTGTTGAAGGTGACAATACAGGTCTTTTCAGACAGCATTATAACATTGATTCCATTGAATAAATTGTTCTTAATATGCGTCAAAATCCAGTAATGTAATCAATTTTTCGACTACATTTCAGTGGCGTAGCCAGACCCAAATTTTAGCCGAGACAGTATCTTAGGTCATTCTAGCGGGGTCCGGTGGCATGCCCCCCTCCCCTAAATTTTTTAAAATCCTATACCGTCTCTGGTGCGTTTATAATGCCATTTAAACCACATTTTATGCCTAAATTGGTGTTGTAGTTCAGACAAGTTCATCGTGAAAAAATTCAAGACGATTTTTTTTCCATTTGGAGCTTGAAAGCACCTAGGGCTCTTTAAAAAAAATGTTTAAATATATAACATCAAAAGCGCTTTCAATCATAAGCTCTTATAAAAAGGATAATTGATGGAAGTTATTTGGAAATAAAAAAGGTCCTTCTGGGGTTCGAACCAACGCAGTGACAATATAATAGTGGTCAAAGGATCCAGTGTCTGACGCGTTACTGATTGCGTGACAGGGTCATATTGATTAGGGTTAGGGGTAGGGTTAAGGGTTAATTGATGTGTAATCGATAGTAATATATATTTGGTATCTGTTATTTGGGTCGTATCTATCTGGAAAACAATGCAACCCATTATAGCTCGGTACGTTCCAATGTCCACCATGATTATCATCGAAGTGTACAGTGCGACGCTTTGTTTAATATATGGATTTTCCAAATCATTTTGCTGAGGCATTTTGGCATCAATTGATGTTATTAAATTGAAATAATTATCTGCCTCAACATGAACCAATTGTACTCATTGATAATATTTGTTTGTGAATATCATAGTGCTTAAAATTCATTAAATTGCATCAATTTCTCATATAGATATTATTCTTTGACATAAATTTTCCTTTTTTTCCTTGTAATCTCAACATTGCTCTGCAAATTGTAACCAAGGCAGCTGCCTCGGTGTGCCTCAGCGTGGCTACGACGCTGCATTTGTGTACCAATCCAAAAGTCTGATTTGGTTGTACGGCTATTCCGAATGCCCAATATCACTCGTCCGTCATTTAACACATGCGCATCGGATCATTTCCAGTTAACATTATTGTAACCATTATTATCCCCACGCTTTTTGAAAAGCGTGGGGATATTGTGGTTATCTCCGCCGTCTGTCTGTCCGTCCGTCCTGGCCACTATCTCCTCCTACACTATAAGCACTAAAACCTTGAAACTTACACACATGGTAGCTATGAGCATATGTGCGACCCTGCACTATTTGGAATTTTGATCTGACCCCTGGGTCAAAAGTTATGGGGGTTGGGGTGGGGCCGGGTCAGAGGTTTTCACTCATTTTTTTATGTCATTTTTCATTAACTTCTTCATTTATACACCGATTTACTTTGAATTGATACTGAACATCTCTTATGACAATACGGTCAATCTCAACTATGCATGGGCCCATTACCAACCCTGGGGCGCCCCGCCAAATAGACCACACCCACCCAAAATTGCCTTTTTACTATAATTTCTTCATTTCTACACTGATTCACTTCAAATTGATACTGAACTTCTCCTTTGACAATACGGTCAATCTCAACTATGCATGGCCCCATTACCAACCCTGGGGCGCCCCTGGGTCAAACATGCAGCGTGGGGATACGCGTCGGCCTCTGCCGCGCCATTTCTAGTTGAACTCTAACTGATGTTTACAAACTTATTTGCATTAATTGTTTAATAGGAAAGCTTTGTCTGGGGGAAAATTTATTGGGCAAAAAAAACGTCTTGGGGAAAGGGCTGATATTCGGCGGTCTCAAAGAAACCAAAAACAAACCAACTGAAGTGCCATCTTGGAAGTATTATTTGCTTTTTATTTATGCATCTCAAGAAGAGGAAGCACCAGTAATTAAAGGCTGTGTTAATGTGTTTTTGAGAATTATTGCCCTTTTTCGGTTTTTAATCAGGTTTTCCGAAGGAAAAAACTGGTTATTAGATTGGCGAATGCGGGCGGGCTGGCTGGCGGGCGGGCGGAACAAGCTTGTCCGGGCCATAACTATGTCGTTCATTGTCAGATTTTAAAATCATTTGGCACATTTGTTCACCATCATTGGACAGTGTGTCGCGCGAAATAATTACGTCGATATCACCAAGGTCAAGGTCACACTTTGAGTTCAAAGGTCAAAAATGGCCATAAATGAGCTTGTCCAGGCCATAACTATGTCATTCATTGTGAGATTTTAAAATCATTTGGCACATTTGTTCACCATCATGGGACGGTGTGTCGCGCGAAATAATTACGTCGATATCTCCAAGGTCAAGGTCACACTTTGAGTTCAAAGGTCAAAAATGGCCATAAATGAGCTTGTCCTGGCCATAACTATGTCATTCATTGTGAGATTTTAAAATCATCTGGCACATTTGTTCACCATCATGGGACGGTGTGTCGCACGAAAGAATCACGTCAATATCTCCAATGTCAAGGTCGCCACGACTAAAAATAGATTTTTTTTAAAAACAAACTTACAAAGGGGGTTAATTTTGTTTGTTCATTTCAAAAGTTCAGTTTGAGTTTTCTCCCTTTATCAGATTTTTTTCACAATGAAAACCTGGTTTTGTGACAATTTTGTCCCTTGTTTCAATATAGAACATTTTGTCCAATGTTTTTTCAACTTCTCTTTTAGTACCAGATGACTCTAGCTCAAAGTTATAAATTATTGTAAAGAAAGGACTGTTTGCTGCTACAAGTTTCTGCAGATATATGCCATTTTGTCCATTTTTCCACTATGAAGACTAGTGTCACAAAGTCTGTGTAATCATCTTCTTTAACTGCTTGGCATTTTTGCTCAAAATTTGAAAATGATCGATAACAAAGGAAATTTTGCTGCTTACAGTTTTTGCAAAGATACAATTTATGACCCTTAGTTGTTGTCCTCTGTAGAATATGTACATGTAGTGGATGTGTCTGTGCCCAAACTTTTGTCATGGAGGCATCAGTGTCTGTGTGATACATATCTAGTTTAGTCAAATTTTTCCTCAAGGCAACAATTGCAGTCTCAAATTGTTCCTTCCCATATATATCTTTACAATATCCTTATATGTCAAACTTGTGTGGAACTAATAATTGAACATTGTCATTTTTTGTATTTCAGGTGGAGGGGAAAAGGCGAGACAACGACATGTATCCCGAAACAAGCTTTTGCCAAGAGACAGAATCAATAGACTTTTAGATCCAGAGTAGGGCTACTTTCTTTGAAGTCTATTTGTTCTGCATTTTAAATCAATTTAAATTAGGGATGGCAAAATTATTCGAATATTCGATTGAATGGTCAGCATTCGAATAATAAAAATAATATTCGCATTTTTTTTTCAAACGTAATTTCACCAATATTTAATGACCTGCGAACAGCTTACTGAAAAGCAACCGAAATCACCCGTGAGTAACATGTTTGATGTGACGTTCTTCGTGTCAAACTGATAACGCGGCCCGTATCAGTGTTGATTGCGCAATGCAATATACACGCTCTAAGAAAGGCCCCGACTGTTGTTTGCCGATGGGGTGCCAATTAACGGTTTCAATTGACTGGCGAATAATAATTAAGTTTTGTGATCACAGTATGTACAGCCATTTAAATGTGTGAATTACTCAAATCGCGCAATACAAAATACTTACTATAAGAAAGGGCCCGAACTGTTGTTTGTCAATTAGGTACCAATTTAGGGCTTCAATTTACTGGCGAATAATAATTTAGTTTTTGTGATCACAGTTTGAACAGACATTTAAATATGTGAATTATTCAAAAGTAACAGATGATATAAATTAAACAATCATCAAGGAATCCTAATTCAAATCTGAAAATGCCACCAGCCCTTTCTGCAGTATGGAATATTTTACATGGTCTGTGGATAAGAAGACCGCAACGTGTAATGTGTGTAAACTTAGTTTTACATATGCGCGGTCTGCTACAAATCTGTGGAATCATTAGAAAATAAAATTCTATGACACGATGTTTTTCATTCTATTTGTGCCCGATCACAGTATCGGTCATAGTATTAGTCGACAGCGATACAATTATTCGATAGCAACGTTAATAAACAGCCTCGTATTTAGCAAACGGATATAACTTTCAAACCAATGGAAATTAACACATAACAAGGTAAAATCAATCCAGCAGTTTTATGCGAATATTCGAATATTCGATTGAATGAATTTGCGAACATTCAAATATCGATATTGGTATTCGATGCCATCCCTAATTTAAATATTAAAAATATAATGCAACATCTGTGTTTAATGTCAATTTATGGGAAAGACAAATAAATCTTACCGGACATGAGGTCCTATAACTTTTTTAATTTTCAGTACCTCACCATATTTTACCCGACCTTGTTTTTCTATAACCAAACAAAAGAAAATACCTTTTATATAGTTTCTTTTTAGTATTATGAAGTTCGAATGTTCAACAAATCTAAATACAATAAAATTACAACTAACTTTAAACCTGTTTTATAAAAATGGTAAAACTTTCAGTTAAAAGTGAAGAAAGCTTGGTGATTTTTTTTATGTAACAAGTAATTTGACTGTTGGAACAGCCGCTTCTTCTGCTTACTTTTGTATCAAATCTTGACCTGGAACAGGCAACATTTGTGTGGTTCCCTGCTTTCGATTTCAACTCATCACACTGATTGAAACTTCTAAAATTCAATTAAACCAATCAAAAGCTTGTGTTGCCTCAGTAACAAAACAAGGTGCAATATTTGACCGGTTCTTGGAATCGCACGTGGCTGTCCAGCTAGTGCAGTGGTTGGTACACTAGCTTCTCACCTAGGCGACCCGGGTTCAATTCCCTTTGCTGGCAGCATGTGAGTAGGGTTGGTGATCACCATATCGGGTAGGTCGGGTTTGCTGTGAGTACTCTGGCCCCCCCCCCCACCTCCCACCACACAAGACCACACCAAAATTGAAAAATCTTTCAGTAACAACAAAAAAGCTGGTAATTGCAGCTATAATTCAAAATTGATCCAAATTTTCTGGAGTGTAGTGGGTTAATTAGGTTGGGGAACACTCTGGGTCCACACATAATGTAGCCTGTGGCTCGGAAAGGACCTAATAAACTTTGAATTCCACACTTTCGCACTTGGAGTTGGGTATGTAACCAGCAAATATAGCAAGTACGACTGGTTGATGAAATCCGTTTTATTTTAAAGTTAAACAATCTATCAAAGTAAAATAAACATAAACAAGTCCGTATTTTTTTTTACATATTCTTAGTTTCCTTTTTAACCAAAACAAATGTTTACATATTGTTTAAAAAAAAATGTCGGACACATGGCCCAAAAGTTACTAGAAAAATACTGAACCCCAGCAAATTTTATCTGAAATGTCAGAGGTCAAACGTCTTTCGCATGTGATGCTTTAATGTGCATAACAGATAAATACTTTATTCTGCTAGGGAATTAATTCATTATATCAATACGAGCTGTACTGAATGTTTTTCTTTGATATTGCAATTAAAGTTTTCAATTTTTTTTGTCTTAATAAATTATATATTATCAGCCTTTTTTTTTCTTCTCTACTTTGGACAATATGCTTGTATTCCTCAAATAGGGCATATAAGTATTGTTTTCAATCAAATTCTAAATTAATCTTTTCCTGCAAAAAAACTGCAAAAGCACTTCATAACAAGTATATTAATTCTAAAAACAACATTTTCATTTACTAATAATGAATTTAATTATAAAAAGATACATTTTGTGAATTGATAATGTGCCTTTTAAGATTATTTTTCAAGAAATGTCTGATTTGTTTACCGTCAAAATGGGAAAAATTGAAGGAAAATTTGATTTGGAAGGAACCTTTATAGGGTAATACGTTAATTTAGAAGAAATACTCAGATTTTATGATAATTGTGTGTGAAATTAATAAAATCACAATTATTGTATTTGATGAAATATAATTCATACCGGTTATCCTTACAAAAAGTAAACAAAAACAGACAAAATTCTACTCTATACAAATTGTATAATATTAACAAGATGTGTACATACTAGAATTTTAATACTGTGAAAGTAATTGATACTGGTTCACAAATTGAATATTGAACATACCAGATACCTGCTCTTTTAAAACCCCATCATTTGTATAAAAGGTAGAAGAATGAGCCTATATTTCAAAGTTGGCTGTTTTTTGGAACATTGTGTATTCAGGAAATTTTATTGAATAAAAAATCCTATAATCTATTACTACGTTTAAAACTGCCACAGTACATAGCATATACTTGTACCATAAAAAGTTTTTTCATCTCGGGCCCATATTTAATCATCAGATTTAAGTACCGTAAAGTATTTAATATCAAAGCAAATGGAAGATAGCTTTTTATTTTTAAATAACTTTTGACACTAGGTGTGCTGTAAACAAAGCTGCTCCTAGCTACTGGCTGCAAGAATGCATTCTCTGGCTAACTAATTACTCCTTCCAGGCGGAGGGATATTGTTTTGGCATTGTCCGTCCTTCCGTCCGTCCGTCTGTTCATCCGTCCGTCCGTCCAGCACTTTTGTGTCCGGACCCATATCTTGGAAGTGCTTTGGCGGATTTCATTGAAACTTGGTATCAGTATATATATTGATAAGAGGATGATGCATGCCAAATGGCATTGTACACTGTCTGTTAATAACAGAGTTATGGCCCTTTGTATCTTGAAAAAAAGCTTGTTTGTGTGTCCAGAGCCATATCTTGGAAGTGCTTTGGCTGATTTCATTGAAACTTGGTATGAGTATATATATGGATAACAGGTTGATGCACGCCAAATGGCATTGTACACCATCTGTTGATAATGGAGTTATGGCCCTTTGTATCTTGAAAAAATGCATTTTTGAGTGTCAAATATAACACTATTGTGTCCAGAAGCATATTGGTGGGGAATATCAATTCAACGAATTTGCTTGTTATCTATATCCTTTTACACTGGCCATTTCAACTATGCTAGTGTTGCATTTACATTTAAGAAAATATAAAACCTCACCAGGACGTCAACTGATTCCTATATTGCTATATTTTCCTATATTTTGGAGAATTTTCCCATATTTTTCAAAACCTATATTTCCTATATTTTCTTATATTTTTGACTTTTTTTCTCTATTTTCCTATATTTTTTACTTTTCCTCTATTTTGTTCTGAAAATTTCCTCTTTTATTTTTTTAATACTTATAAGAAGTAATACTGCTGTTAGATATTTTAATTTACAGTGTAAAAAGCTGTCCCTCCTCTTCCAAAGCATCACCATCTTGCAGGAGGGCTGTTGTACACCATTGTGATATCTATATGGACACCTTTGATGAAGAAAAATACAACCATTTAAAAGGTGAGAACATATCCTAGCAGATAGTTGTAACAGGTCTTTCCACAGGGATGCTCTTCTGAGGGGATATTTAATGCTCTTCCTGATTATTGAGATGTTTTAATGTCACTTGCCATGTATACCATTACATCTTTTTCTTGTGTTTAAGATATGCATCTACCATTGTGTGTCTGATACCCATGAGATTAGATTTTTTTACAATTCGTATTAATAACACAGTGCAATTTTGTTCAATTAATTATTTTGATGTTCAATTTCAAAAATATTTATATGCAGACGCTGCCAGTAAAATCTTATATTCTGTATGTACATTTTATCATATAGGAATATTCTGTATATACATTTTATCATATAGGATGTTTTGGTGTTCTTGTCTTAAAAATGTTTGATTGAAGAGTGTATAGAAATTTTAATGTGCATAAAATACAGAATGTGTATTATAAACCATGATATGATACTACATGTATGTGATTCATGTTTTCAGTTTCAATAATTTCATTATCAATGTTATGTTCCACTCTTATGTTAGGTTGTAAAACTATGTTTAATAATGTTTTGTGTTCTGTTGATTGTTAACTATTTTAATAAAAAAAATCAGGTGTCCACATTGATGACCACAGTGTGTTGCTGCATCAGCATATCTGCCTTGGTGGGATGATGAGGGACTGTTTTTTTAAGTAAAACATTAATTGAATGCTTATTGACGGAAAACAAGTAAGTAAGAAGTTCTCTACATATCTCTAGAACATTACTTTTTACCATAAAATTCCTATATTTTAATCCTAAACAAGCCCAAACCTCCTATATTTTGATGCAAAAATTCCTATATTTTTATGTCCTGGTAGGGTGGCATATAGCAGTTGAACTGTCCGTCAGTCAGTATGTCAGTCTGTCCGTCCGTCTGAAAAAACTTTAACATTGGCCATAACTTTTTAAATATTGTAGATAGCACCTTGATATTTGGCATGCATGTGTATCTCATGGAGTTGCACATTTTGAGTGGTAAAATTTCAAGGTGAACATCATCCTTCAAGGTCTAGGGTCGAAAAAACAAAGTCAAGGGAAGTAATAAGCTTTAAATGGACTTAGTTATCTGAACTGCCCACGTATATATTTTTGTTAAATAAATCAAAGCGGCGCAGTAGGCGGCATTGTGTTTCTGACAAACACATTGTGGTAAAAGGTCAAGGTCATTCTTTACGGTCTACGGTAAAAAATACAGATTTAAGGGAAGTAATAAGCTTTAAAAAGGGAGAAAATTATTCAATATTGAACATAGCCACTTTATATATTTGGCATGCATGTGTATCTCATGGAGCTGTACATTTTGAATGGTGAATCTACAGTCACGGTAGTGGCTTTTAATTATTTGCTACTAAAAATAGACATTTGTTACAGACAATTATTTTCAAGGGAAGTAATTTATATAATTATAAATATATTATCTATTTCCTAACCAAGAATTGAAGTTCTTTTCACAGTTACTGTACAGATTTATTTTTAGCTCATCTATTTTTTGAAAAAAAATTATGAGCTATTGTCATCACCTTGGCGTCGGCGTTGGCGTCCGGTTAAGCTTTGCGTTTAGGTCCACTTTTCTCAGAAAGTATCAATGCTATTGCATTCAAACTTGGTACACTTACTAACTATCATGAGAGGACTGGGCAGGCAAAGTTAGATAACTCTGGCGTGCAATTTGACAGAATTATGTGCCCTTTTTATACTTAGAAAATTGAAAATTTTGGTTAAGTTTTGCGTTAAGGTCCACTTTTCTCAGAAAGTATCAATGCTATTGCATTCAAACTTGGTACACTTACTTACTATCATGAGGGGACTGGGCAGGCAAAGTTAGATAACTCTGGCGTGCATTTGTACAGAGTTATGTGTCCTTTTTATACTTAGAAATTGAAAATTTTGGTTAAGTTTTGTGTTTAGGTCCATTTTATTCCTACAGTATCAAAGCTATTGCTTTCATACTTGCAACACTTACTAACTATCATAAGGGGACTGTGCAGGCAAACTAATGTAACTCTGACTAGCATTTTGACAGAATTATGGGCCCTTTTTATACTTAGAAAATTGAAAATTTGGTTAAGTTTTGTGTTTAGGTCCACTTTATTCCTACAGTATCAAAGCTATTGCTTTCATACTTGCAACACTTATTAACTATCATAAGGGGACTGTGCAGGCAAAGTTGTGTAACTCTGACTGGCATATGGACGGAATTATGGGCCCTTTATACTTAGAAAATTGAACATTTGGTTAAGTTTTGTGTTTTGGTCAACTTTACCCCTAAAGTATCCTAGATATTGCTTTCATACTTGGAACACTCGCAAACTATCATAAGGGTACAGTAAAAGGACAAGTTGCATAACTCTGGTTGTCATTTTTACGGAATTATGGCCCTTTTTTGACTTAGTAACTTTGAATATATGGTTAAATTTTGTGTTTCGATCCACTTTACTTCTTAACTATCAAGGCTATTGCTTTCAAACTTCAAATACTTTCATGCTATCATGAGGTTACTGTACCTGGCAAGTTGAATTTTACCTTGACCTTTGAATGACCTTGACTCTCAAGGTCAAATTATTAAATTTTGCTAAAATTGCCATAACTTCTTTATTTATGATTAGATTTGATTGATACTTTGACAAAACTACTCTTACTTGACATACCACAATAGACTCCACCCAAACATCCCCCGTGCCCTCCCCCCCCCCCCCCCCGAATCCCCCCCCTCTTTGCTCATGTCGGTCTGTCGGTCCGTCCACCAGGTGGTTGTCAGACGATAACTCAAGAACGCTTGGGCCTAGGATCATGAAACTTAATAGGTACATTGATCATGACTCGCAGATGACCCCTATTGATTTTGAGGTCACTAGGTCAAAGGTCAAGGTCACGGTGACCAGAAATAGTAAAATGGTTTTTGAATAATAACTCAAGAAAGCAAACGCCTAGGATCATGAAACTTCATGGGTAGATTGATCATGACTTGCAGATGACCCCTATTGATTTTTAGGTCACTAGGTCAAAGGTCAAGGTCACGGTGACCCGAAATAGTAAAATGGTTTCCGGATGATAACTCAAGAACGCATACACCTAGGATCATGAAACTTCATGGGTAGATTGATCATGACTCGCAGATGACCCCTATTGATTTTGAGGTCACTAGGTCAAAGGTCAAGGTCACGGTGACCCGAAATAGTAAAATTGTTTTTGGATGATAACTCAAGAATGCATACGCCTAGGATATGGGGGGCATGCATGTTTTACAGACAGCCCTTGTTTTTTGTTTGTTTTTTTTAAGATCATCTCACAAATGACCACCACACCCTCACACTATACCCCCCCCCCCCCCCCCCCCTCCCACCCCACCCCCACCCAAATTTTTTTTTTTTTGAAACGGTAAAAAAACCCACAAATATTTATTTTTATTATTTTATGTTTGAAATACCGTCCAACCATGGCACCCAAGAATCCCAACCCCCCCCCCTCCCCCCACCCAGCCCCCCCCCCTAATTTTTATGCCCCCCTTCGAAGAAGAGGGGGTATATTGCTTTGCTCATGTCTGTCGGTCGGTCCGTCCACCAGGTGGTTGTCAGACGATAACTCAAGAACGCTTGGGCCTAGGATCATGAAACTTCATAGGTACATTAATCATGACTCGCTGATGACCCCTATTGATTTTGAGGTCACTAGGTCAAAGGTCAAGGTCACGGTGACCAGAAATAGTATAATGGTTTTTGAATGATAACTCAAGAACGCATACGCCTAGGATCATGAAACTTCATGGGTAGATTGCAGTGCCTTCCGCAGGAATTTGTTCAGGCGCCCCGGGGGTGGGTTCGGGAGGGGTGTCCCCTCCAGACGTTGATTTTGTTTAATTTAACGTGTCAATTCACGTTCTGTGGTGCGTTATAACTCAAAGAAAAACAGCGTCAAAAGACGTCATTTGGTGCGCTATGACTCTTCAAAAGAATCCCCCAGTCATTAAAAAATAAAAAAATTTATATTGTTTAATTGTTTTAAAACTTTTTTCAGGTCACTAGGTCAAAGGTCAAGGTCACAGTGACAAAAATCGTATTCACACAATGGCTGCCACTACAACGGACAGCCCATATGGGGGGCATGCATGTTTTACAAACAGCCCTTGTTTTTTTTTTTGTTTTTTTTTTAAGATCATCTCACAAATGACCACCACACCCTCACACTATACCCCCCCCCCCCAAATTTCATTTTTTTTAAACGGTTAAAAACACAAATATTTATTTTTATTATTTTATGTTTGAAATACCGTCCAACCATCACACCCAAGAATCCCCCCCCCCAATGTTTTTGTGTGTTTTTAACCAGGTTTTCCAAAGGAAAAAACTGGTTATTAGATTGGCGAATGCGGGCAGGCTGGCTGGCTGGCTGGCGGGCTGGCGGGCGGGCGAACAAGCTTGTCCGGGCCATAACTATGTCGTTCATTGTCAGATTTTAAAATCATTTGGCACATTTGTTCACCATCATTGGACGGTGTGTCGCGCGAAATAATTACGTCGATATCTCCAAGGTCAAGGTCACACTTTGAGTTCAAAGGTCAAAAATGGCCATAAATGAGCTTGTCCTGGCCATAACTATGTCATTCATTGTGAGATTTTAAAATCATTTGGCACATTTGTTCACCATCATGGGACGGTGTGTCGCACGAAAGAATCACGTCATTATCTCCAATGTCAAGGTCGCCACGACTAAAAATAGATTTTTTTTTAAAAATCAAACTTACAAAGGGGGTTTATTTTGTTTGTTCATTTCAAAAGTTCAGTTTGAGTTTTCTCCCTTTATCAGATTTTTTTTTCACAATGAAAACCTGGTTTTGTGACAATTTTGTCCCTTGTTTTGCTTTTTTTTTCGCATTTTTGGAAAATAATGTAATAAATGTCCACACCCCCACACTATACACCCCTCTTCACTCCACCCCTCCCTCCTTTGTGATTGAAAATGAGAGTCCCTTCACCTTTAAAAAGAAAATAGATGAGCGGTCTGCACCCGCAAGGCGGTGCTCTTGTTATTATTATTTATAACCCAAATGATTGATTTGTCAAAGGTTTTTTTTTAATGATATAATTATAATTTCTTTGATGTTCATTAAGTACCTGTGGACTTATGTCCATAGATACATGATCAACTCTGGCTACGATCTCTTTTAAACCACAGGCCTTGGTTGTCAGTGATGTCTGACATGGTCATAATTGTCTGTGAGACCCCCCCCCCCCCCCCGTTGGGTTGGACAAAATTCAAGGGAAGTATTAACCTTGAAAGGGAGATGATTTCTATACCTGCTGACAAACACATCTCTTGTTTCCTATATTTTTATCTTAAGTCAGTTGACGCCTGCCTCACTAACGCAACCGATTTTGAAACCTTGGGACAAAGAACTGGATGTAAATATCTCGCTGACATACGCCAAGTCTTGTAAGCCTTTGTTATATTGCAGGTCTCCGTTCCTAGAGCTGGGTCAGCTGGCAGGCTATGAGTTGTACAAGGGGGAGGAGGTGCCAGCTGGGGGTATCATCACAGGCATTGGCAGAGTGGCAGGGTAGGTCAGTATGGCATGCTGTAAAGGACACTAACAAGGAGTCATCATAGTTAATCATTCAAGTCACGATTAAGGATCATAAAAGGATGCTGCTCAAAGGGGCAGGTTGACAAGCTGAGCACTTCATGAAATGATTTAATTAATTCTGGGATTTCCTTAGTCCACCAAGTGGAACTAAAGCTTTTAGATCATTCATAGTTAATTCGTTTTCTGTTAAATATTTGAAATTAACATTTCGATTTTTATATGTTTAGCTCACCTGAACTCAATGTGCTACTGGTGAGCTTTTGTAATTGCCTTGTTTGCGTCGTCCTTCGTGCGTCATCAACATTTACCTTGTTAACACTCAAAGGGCCACATTTGTTGTCCAATCTTCATGAAAATTTGTCAGAACATGTGTCAAAATGATATATTGGACAAGATTAAAAATGGTTCAATTTGGTTAAAAAATTTGGCTGCCAGAGGGCGTTGCAGTTTTCTTTATATGGCTATAGTAAAACCTTGTTTACACTTTTTATGAAACTTAGTCAGAACATAAGTTCTAATGCTATCTTGGATGAGTTCAAAAATGGTCCTGGTCTGTTGAAAAACATGGCGGCCAGGAGGGGGGCATTTTTTCCTTTTATGTCTTACTGGGTAATTAATACAAATATTAATATTAATACTAGAAGTCACTTTTTTGGTTCAATCTTCATGAATCAGCTTGCACTGTTTCAATATACATGTAGTCTAGTTCCTTTGGGTCTCAGGTAAGGGCCTATGGTCCTCTTGTTAAAATATTTTTCAACCAAGAGGGTAATGATGGGGAACCAAAAAAGATCATTTGAAGCTCCCTTCTATTTTACTCTGGAGATATTTCTGTAATTAACCCTTTGCATGCTGGGTAATTTGTCAATTGCTAAATTATCGTCTGCTGAATTTCTAAACTTAGCATTTTCTTCGATTTTTTCAAAGAATACTATCAGAATAGCGAACAGTTTGGATCCAGATGAGACGCCACGTTCTGTGGCGTCTCATCTGGATCCAAACTGTTTGCAAAGGCCTTTAAAATTCGGTTCCAGCACTGTAAGGGTTAAATAAACAGCACTTAACGGATGTAGTTGTAGAAATTAAATGCCAATGTTGTAAAGACTTAGTGGTCACGCATCAGAAGAACAGTTTTACTGATTGGATAACTAATGTCTTATTAATGTTTTAGCTATTTATGTTTGTTTTATTTATCTATGTTGCTTTCATTGAGTGGAGTTGAATTGAGATCAGTTATAGATCTTACTACATAAACATACTTAAGATTAAAGTGTATGTATTATTATACAATTATTATGTAATAACATACAAGTTATGTTTTTAAAAGATAACTACCGTAATCTTGTACGTATTTTGTGACAGTAAATAACTAAGTTTGGGAGAAGACATTAAAATGTACTTAAATTTAACACACAACCATACCTTAAAATAATGAGAAATGAATTTGAAACCAAATTTCAGCCATGTTGTCCTGGTATTGAATGACAAGAACTTGGTGGTTTCAGTGTGGAGTGTATGATAGTTGCCAACGACCCGACTGTCAAAGGGGGCTCCTATTACCCTATTACTGTGAGGAAGCATTTACGGGCACAGGAAATAGCACAGCAGAATTGCCTCCCTTGCATTTATCTTGGTAAGAGCTTGAAGTGTGTATGTATTTAACCATGTTTTCAACGTAGTTGAAAATTCTTGTTATAGTCTTATGGAAGTTATGCATCATGGTACATATATAGTTGCATTGAAGTTATACTTTACTTATATTAGTTCCTCACAGTCACTTAACAAATGTGGCTGGATACTAATTCACGGATTTGACATAGTCATTTTTTGCTGATACTGGATTTTCCTCAAAAATGTTGTTAAATTTTTAAGAAGTATTTAGAAAAAAAGCAAATCTAGTTAATTCTTAGTTTAATTGGTGAATTATTGAATTGGCATCTCAACAGGAGCAAGTCGCGTTGTTAAAAAAATCATGTTTTGGTGTCAAGTGTTTATTTACAAAAAACTATTATGAGCTTATAGAACAATTATGAGCTTGTTAGTATGGTCTCCAGGACTCAAAGTTGTTGATGTTTCACTAAAAAGTAACTAATCATTACAGAATACATTATGTTATAGTGGACTCTGGTGGTGCCAACCTGCCTCGCCAGGCAGATGTCTTCCCTGACAGAGACCACTTTGGTCGCATCTTTTTCAATCAAGCTAACATGTCTGCCCTTGGAATACCTCAGGTAAGGTTTGTTAAACATGTCAGGGCTCGACATTAAAGGTAGTCCGACTGTCCGGGACAACCAAATTGTTAGTCCGGACAAGTAAATATAGAATTTGCTAGTCCGACGGGACAAATGGTTATTGTAAATGTATAACTTAGAAAAAATGCCTTTAAAGCCATTATTTCTGTGGAGATATCACTCAACTTTTCCGAGTATATTTTGTATACGTTTAATCGTCGAAGCCAGAGATATTCCGATAGTTCCATGTGATACATGTACTACACTGTACTGTTCACAAGGAAAGCAACCCTTAACATTTTTTCTTTGTCATTTTACGACACCGGTACACACCGATCTTACAGACAATTAACGTAGTGATGTCCTCTATGGATAAAATGATTTTTTTTTTTTAAATATCAGTTAAGTACTGTACATATACATCACTTTTAACATTTTCTGTTTGATGTTGGCAACACACATGTTTTTGTTGGGTATTATGGCTTTGTATAATGTTTAAAGATCAATAATCTTGAGTTTTCCTGTTATTCTAGTCAGTTCTTTTTGTATTGAAATTGCCTACAATTATGTTTACATGTATTTTGAACGATTCACGTCTTTATGATTTGAGCATTTTGTATTATTTCATTATTTTGCAAAGTGCTGAGCAGAATAAGATATAATGGTCAGGACATGTTGCTTTTTGGTCAGGACAAATGAAATTATGTCTGATGTCTGCCCTTGGAATACTCAGATAAGGTTTGGTGAACATGTCTTACCTTGGAATACCTCAGGTAAGGTTTGTCAAACATGTCTTCCCTTGGAAAACTCAGGTAAGGTTTGGTGAACATGTCTGCCCTTGGAATACCTCAGGTAAGGTTTGTCAAACATGTCTTCCCTTGGAAAACTCAGGTAAGGTTTGGTGGACATGTCTTCCCTTGTAAAACTCAGGTAAGGTTTGGTGGACATGTCTTTCCTTGTAAAACTCAGGTAAGGTTTGTTAAACATGTCTTCTTTTGGAAAACTCAGGTAAGGTTTGGTAAACATGTCTTCCCTTTGAAAATTTAAGTAAGGTTTGGTACATGTCTTCCATTGGAAAACTCAGGTAAGATTTGGTAAACATGTGTTCACTTTGAAAACTTAGGTAAGGTTTGGTGAACATGTCTTCCCTTGGAAAACTCAGGTAAGGTTTGGTAAACATGTCTTTCCTTGGAAAACTCAGGTAAGGTTTAGTAAACATGTCTTCCCTTGGAAAACTCAGGTAAGGTTTGGTAAACATATCTTCCCTTGGAAAACTCAGGTAAGGTTTGTTGGACATGTCTTCCCTTGGAATACTCAGGTAAGGTTTGTTGAACATGTCTTCCCTTGGAAAACTCGGGTAAGATTTGGTAAACATGTCTGATAAGGTTGGGTGAACTTGTTTGCCCTAGGAATAAATCAGGTAAGTTTTGGTTAACATGTCTACCCTTGGAATACCTCAGGTAAGGTTTGGAGAACATGTCTCCCCTTGAAATACTAAGGTAAAGTTTGGTAAACATGTCTGCCTTGGAAAACTCAGGTAAGGTTTGGTAAACATATCTGTCCTTGGAATACCTGAGGTAAGGTTTGTAAGGTTTGATGAACATGTCTTTCCTTGGAATACTAAGGTAAGGTTTGGTGAACATGTCAGTCATTGGAATATCTCAGGTAAGTTTTGGTGAACATGATTGCCATTGGAATATCTCAGGTAAGGTTTGGTAAACATGTCTGCCCTTGGAATACCTCAGGTAAGGTTTGGTGAACATGTCTGCCCTTGGAATACCTTGGGTAAGGTTTGGTGAACATGTCTGCCCTTGGACTACCTCATGTAAGGTTTAGTAAGCAAGTCTGCTCATGGAATATCTCAGGTAAGGTTTGATGAACATGTCTTCCCTTGGAATACCTCAGGTAATGTTTGGAGAACATGTCTGCCATTTGAATACTCAGGTAAGGTTTGGTAAACATGTCTGCCATTGGAATACCTCATGTAAGGTTTAGTGAACATGTCTGTCCTTGGAATACTTCATGTAAGTTTTGGTAAACATTTCTGCCTTGGAAAACTCAGGTAAGGTTTGGTTTACATGTATGCCCTTGGAATACCTCAGGTAAGGTTTAGTAAACATTTCTGCCTTGGAAAACTCAGGCAAGGTTTGGTAAACATGTTTGCCCCTGGAATACCTCAGGTAAGGTTTGGTGGACATGTCTGCCTTTGAAAACTCAGGTAAGGTTTGGTAAACATGTATGCCCTTGAAATACCTCAGGTAAGGTTTGGTAAACATATCTTCCCTTGAGTTGTGGTATTATTTTTCACCAATTTGAGGATGGAGCTTGGGCCCCCTGGATTGGAAAAATGTGTTGTTTTTACTCATATTGATTAATTTAGCTGTGTTTTTAGCTCACCTGAGCACAACGTGCTCACGGTGAGCTATTGTGATTGCCTTTTGTCCGTCGTGCGTCATCAACATTTACCTTGTTAACACTCTAGAGGCCACATTTATTGTCCAATCTTCATGAAACTTACTCAGATCATGTGTCCCAATAATATCTTGGACGAGTTCTAAAATGGTTCCGGTTGATTGAAAAACATGGCCGCCAGGGGGCGTGGCAGTTTTATATATAGCAAACCTTGTTAACACTCTAGAAGTCACATGTATTGTCCGATCTTCATGAAACTTTGTTAGAACATGTGTCCCAATAATATCTTGGACGAGTTTGAAAATGGTTCCGGTTGGTTGAAAAACATGGCCGCCAGGGGGCGTGACAGTTTTCCTGATATGGCTATAGTAAAACCTTGTTCACACTCTAGAAGTCACTTTTAAGTCCAATCTTCATGAAACTTGGTCAAAACATGTGTCCCAATAACATCTTGGACGAGTTCGAAAATGGTTCCAGTTGAATGAAAAACATGGCTGCCATGGGGCGGGGCAGTTTTCCTTATATGGCTTTACTGTATGGTAAAACCTTGTTAACACTCTAGAAGTCACATTTGTGGTCTAATGCTCATGAAACTTGGTCAGAATATTTGAACTAATAATATCTGGGCTAAGTTCAAAAATGGTTGAGATCAGTTAAAAAACATGGCCGCAAGGGGACGTGGCATTTTTCCTTAAATGGCTATTTACTACAAAACCTTGTTAACACTCTAGAAGTCACATTTATTATCCAATCATTATGAAACTTGATCTGAACATTTGTTCTAACAATTGCTTGAGTGAGTTTGAAAATGGTTATGGTTTGTTGAAAAACATGGCCACCAGGGGGGGGGGGGGGGGGGCAGTTGTCCTTATATGACTTTAGTGAAAACTTGTTGACACTATATTAGCCACATTTATTGGCCAATCTTCATGAAACTTGGTCAGAACATTTGTCCCAATGAAATTTTGCCAGAGATTGAAACTGGGTCATATGAGCTAAAAACTAGGTCACAAGGTCAAATATAAAAAAAAACATGTTAAAAGTCACTTTTTTGGTTCAAAATAATCTTCATGAATCAGCTTGCATTTTTTTCAGAATAGTCTAGTTCCTTTGGCTTTCAGGTGAGCGCCTTAGGGCCTGATGGCCCTCTTGTTATCATTATAGGATTAACTTATAGTGCTGGTTAGGGAAAAGGAAAAATGTTGCGATTTAATGGAAAAACTTTTTTATGGAAACCTCCAGTTGGGAACTTAGGGCAGTCGTTTGGGAACAATACATAATTTAGGGTATTGGGAATGGGGCCGAATATATGCCCTTAACATGCTCCAAGAAAGTTTGCTGTCTTAATTGAAAGTAACAAACATTACATGTCGGTTATCCTTGACAATAGATCAAACACATTTAAATTAACACACAATATAATATCCTATGACACTGAAACCCTCCTGTATGCTGATTATCAACACAATTTTCTCGTTATTTGATGGCAATTGTTATCAAAACATGGACTTTTTCTTGACAGTCATCTGCAAACAACTTTATCTTCTGTTTCTTATGCAGAGGATATTTTTATTTTAACAGAATATTCAAATCAAAATATTGAATCATTACTTCAGTTTGATTATGTCCCCGGTAGCCTGTAGGGTGGCATATACCAGTTCACTGTCCGTCAGTCCATCCGTCTGTCAGTCAGTCTGTCCGTCCGTCCGAAAACATTAACATTGCCCATAACTTTTGCAATATTGAAGACAGCAACTTGATATTTGGCATGCATGTGTATCTCATGGAGCTGCACATTTTCAGTGGTGAAAGATCAAGGTCATCCTTCAAGGTCAAAGGTCAAATATATGGCTTCAAAGCAGCGCAGTAGGGGACATTGTGTTTCTGAAAAACACATCTCTTGTGTAATCTTCAAATACTTTGCTTTTTTTCTTATCACCATTTAGAGGCTTTTGTTTACCAGCTCTGACTGTCTATTCAGTGTTACAGTTTCAGTTGTGTTGTGCTTCTTCAGGTTGCTGTGGTGCTGGGTTCCTGTACGGCAGGTGGTGCATACGTTCCCGCCATGGCTGATGAAAGTATCATTGTGCGCAAACAGGGAACCATCTTCCTTGGTGGACCACCATTGGTTGGTACCCAATCTGTTGATAGAATTATTTTAGATTTGAGCCTCACTCTTGGAAACAGGATTTAATGCATGTACGTAAAGTGAAGTCCCAGATCAGGGACAACACTTCTAATGTTTCTGTACTTTTTCTATAAAGGAAGTCTCTGCTTGGCAAAAATACAGTTTGGGCGGAAAGTGTCTTCCCTGATGAGCCTGTGCAGACTGCACAGGCTGATCTGGGATGACACTATAAGTACATGTATTAAACCCAGTTTAGGTCATCTAGTGGAGACTTTGTAAAGAAATTTCATTTCTATTCTTTCAAACAAGTGAAGATGTGTACCTGGCCTTTAGAGAAGATCTTCTTGACACACTGTATATATTTATATAAATTTACTTAATATGTTCTTCAATCTACATGGACATGAAATTCAATCTTTCCATTACAATCTTCTTCTAAACAAGTTAGGATGTGGAGTCAATATAGACAAGCACCCACATATCTAAACTTATTAGTATAATGATTAGAAGAGAAAACAAAACAGCAATTGAAATCATTCTGATGGATATAAATGGTTAAAACATATGATTGAAAATGGTCAATAAATGGCAGCCCTGAGGCAGGGGTTGATAACCCTCAGGCGATTATTGTATGTCCGGAGCTATTATCTAGCCATGTCCCAGATAGGCCCCCGGGCTATTATCTAGCCATGTCCCAGCTAGGCCATTTATTAACCTCTTAATAATGAACAAGAAATGTGTTACAGACCAAAGGACTCAAACATTAAAAAAAAAATTTAGATATTAAGAGAAAGAGAAAGGGTACCACAAATTATATAGAGGATACATAATGGTATATATCTGATGACACTTTCCGCCTTCAATGGATTTTTGCTTAGAAGAGACTCCCTTTTAAATAAAACAACCATCAAATCAGAAGGTGTCATCTCTGATTAGCCTGTGCAGACTTTCGATGCTTATCAGGGACAACTATTTAGGTGCATGCATAAAGCCCAATATTCCCTTAGCGAGGCTCTTATTATTTTGTCTTGTTCTGAGAAAACAGGGCTTAATTTATGTGCGTAAAGTGTCGTCCCAGATTAGCCTGTGCAGTCTTTACAGGCTAATCAGGGATGACACTTTCCGCTTTAATGGTATTTTTAGTTTCAAGGAAGTCCCTCCTTACCAAAAATCAAGTTTAGGCGAAAAGTATCGTCCCTGATTAGCCTGTGCGGACTGCACAGGCTAATCTGGGATGACACTTTACGCACATGTATTATGCCCAGTTTTATCAGAACAAGACACAAATAATGTGATTAATCATTAAAAATTAGTCAGTGATATTGTTACACCCCAGAACAAAACTAACCTCTAGTCTTTTGTATCTCTATACCAGGTGAAGGCAGCTACAGGAGAAGAAGTGTCTGCAGAAGACCTGGGTGGGGCTGACCTACATTGCAGGTGACTACATGCTGGTAGTGTAGAAAATAGTATGTTTGATATCTGTGACCACATTACTGGTTTGTCCGACAATGTTGATACATCTGCACCAATATTTATATAAGCCTTGCACTGGGAACGGGTTAAATGCATGTGTGTAAAGTTTGGTCTCAGATTAGTCTGTGAAGTTCACACAGGCTAATCAGGGACGACACTTTACACCTGAACTCAATTTTGGTTTACAAGAGGCCTTTTTTCTATTTTATCCCATCATCAGACGTGCATTGTCGAAATAAACCACTGTGGAATAAATTTTCCTCTATTACGGCAGTGCTGAAATATAGCTGTCATGCCAAGGCTCGTGGTTCAGATTTTCTAAGCCTCGCAAAATAAACTTTGCTTTATTCGGCACCGACCTAGTATTCTCTATTTCTGTGTTCAGCAAGAGTGGTGTGACAGACTACTACGCTCACGATGACGGCATGCCTTGCACCTTGCCAGGAACTGCATCAGAAACATCAACTATAAAAAAGACCCACAGGTAGGTAGCCTTGGCATTGTGACGTGTTCTGTGAAAAACTGGCCTTAATTCATGTGCGAAAAGTCTCGACACAAATAAGCCTGTGTAGTTTGCAATGACTAATCAAGGTTACTTTCTGCTTTGATAGTATTTTTCATTTAAAGGAAGTCTCTAATTGGAAAAAGTCCAGTTTTAAGCACACAGTGCAGTCCCAGATAACATGGCATATGTCCCGGATTGTCCAGGATTTTCCCAGAAATGAAGAATGTGTCCCGCAGTCCCGAAAATCTGTCAAATGTCCCGGATTTTACAAAATCTAATATACATGTACCTTATCTTAGGCTTAAATGCACCTCGAATCTGTGTTCCCACTAATCGGCAGCGTCTCCATGGCAATGCCTACCCAAAAGGTAACTACGATACGTGTCAAAATCAATCAATTAACAGGGGTCCTGTTATCATATCCATTGTCTCACGTTCGCAGTCAAACCGAAAAGGCGGCATTGTTTAATGTGGTTTTTAATTTTCTTTAATATACTACATTATAATTTCCCGCTGCAAAAGGGCAAAGGAGTTATTCACACATCTGAAGTCCAACATCATAGTGTAAAAAATTAAGTACAGATCTCAAGGTTCGCTGCTCTACGAAGTTTTTATGCGCCGTGGATACACCCATGCGTTTTCTGCAGATAATGTGACATGGACACTAAAGCAATTTGGTGCTCTTTTCTAACACGAAAAAAACATGTGGCTTGTATCTACTTAAGGAAGAAGTAATGTTTCATTTGACGTTAATAGATCTAGTGTATTTTGGATAGGCTTTTGAACTTAGCAATTTACAATGTGAAAAAAAATGCGTACCAAAAAGGCATATATGTCTATAAATATCGCGATATGTATACATGTCCTGGAAAATCGGCAAAAGTCACTGAAAATTGAGCTCAATGTCCCGCCATTGGTCTGAAAATTTATAGCATGTATGAGTCTGATAAGCTTGTGGTGAACTAAATAGGGTAAACTGGGACGGCACTGTACGCTAATTTTTCCAATGGATAAATGTATTTGAGACTTTACAACTTTAATTATTATATCTGAAGAGCTGTGAATTTTTCGACAAATGGAAGATTTTTTATTGAAGAAAAATTTTTGTATGAATTGGTATATAGTTTTTGTAAATATGATATGATAAATGGACAGAATAATCTTGAAAAATTGTAAGTCTAACAGTCTATTTTTTTCTTGTTCAGGTACAGTGACCTCCCCTGACCCCTCCATTGTATTCAGCAGACGAACTTATGGCATTGTGGGAGGAAACCTGAAAAAGACATTTGATGTCAGAGAGGTACACATGTTTTTAAAATTCATACTTTGTTTTTTACTTTAATAAATGAAAACAAAAATTACTATTATGATGTCTCTTATTTCTGTAGACATTATTGTTAAAAAAAGCTTTTCTATTGTATGTTTGTATGCAGGAATTATATTGATTAAATCGACATAAATGTTAAACCATATATGAGTGGCAACTTCAGTAAGATATCGAAATTATTAAAGAACCAATTGCCGTTCAGAGCTAGTTGTTATTGAATGAATAATGTCTTGTTAAACAAATATATTGAGAAAAAAAGCTTAATTACATTAATTCAATTATAATTAATATTTCTTTGACATTTTAACATATCACACACATGTATTATTTTTAACCAGGTTTCCGAAGGAAAAAACTGGTTATTAGATTGGCGAATGCGGGCGGGCTGGCTGGTGGCTGGCTGGCTGGCTGGCGGGCTGGCGGAATAAGCTTGTCCGGGCCATAACTATGTCGTTCATTGTCAGATTTAAAAATCATATGGCACATTTGTTCACCATCATT